>NC_056526.1:140597840-140719880 GCF_019175285.1 Sceloporus undulatus | reverse complement strand
AATAATAATAATAATAATAATAATAATAATAATAATAATAATAATAATAATAATGTTTATTTATAATGCCCTTTCTACCAAATGGCAGTGCATCAGAACGTATACAATAAAAAGTGAATGATAAAACACCACACTATAAAATACTAAAATACAGTCTGCCCTCCCCTTATGTGGGGGATCCGTTCTGGACCCCCCGCATAAGGGAAAAAAATGCAGATGCTGAAGCCCCACTGAAGTGAATGGGGCTCGTGCCCATGGCAGCGTGCAGTGGCGTGCACCCCATTGCTTATTCCGGCGCATGGTGCTGCTCCTTTTGGTGTGGCTTCCAGCATATGCTGGAAGCCGCTTAAGAGGTGCCTGCATATGACGCAGGCACACTATACTAAAATAATAAACTAATATGCTAAAAAGAAAAACAAACAAAATCCTCATCCGTCATTGGAGAACACAATTGCACGTGACATATAGCTCATTCTGGAACACCTAAACTGATCTGTTGGTCTTAGATGTGATAGAAGACTCTCTTCTAATGTCAGTGTTCAAGTACAATTCAACTGCTAGTCCTGCTCATATCTGTACAAGGAATGGAGAAAGGGTTCGCCTTATACAGTGAAATATCTTATGCCTAGGGATGGAAAATATGCTTTGTTTCAATATTCTTGCTCAAATTACCAATTTCACACTTTCTGAAAACTTGTGCAACACAGCACACCTAGCCTCAGCAACTGGGATACATATAGCTTGTGGTACATTACAGAGAAGCAAGGTATGAAATTTTGTATTCCTTTTTAAAATGCAAATACATACAGTTGAAAAAATATGCAAGAACATATGCTTGTCAATGGGGAAAAGGTATAAAGATGAGTATATTAGGAGAAGTGCATAAGTAATTGCCTACATTACCAAAAATTTATAGGCCTTTCCATGTGAAAGGAAAAGCAAGCTCAGAACCCAATGTAAATTAATAATGGGATGGAAATGTAGAAGAGGTTTGGGGAAATGCAGTGATATTGAGACACATCCCTGTGTTTACCTACACTAACTAAACAGTAAGGTGCTTCAATTTGCTACAGTGAAACTTTAAAAAAAACAGGCAGAATTCAAATGCATCTTTATCTTCTTGCAGTGGGATATTCTAATTGGATTTAGAATTTCAGCTCACTGAAACCTTCAAGTGGTGAGCTGTACTCATGTGTGATTTAAATTATGTTTATCTTCCAGCATATACAAATATCTCTGTCCAACATTTGGGACTAAGTGACTTTGGGGGATTATGTGAGGAATGGAGAACGTGGTAAATCTACCAATTAAAAAGAAGTAAGTGTGCCAAGTAGGAATCTGTGTCAAAAACAAGTACTGCCAAGAGCAAACATTTGCAGTAGGTGAGGATAATATAAAAAGAAGTGTGAGTAATGCTGTAGACAGAAAGATTTCTTTTTCCCCCTTTTCACCAGTTGCATTTGAACTGCCTTAAATATGAATTTCTCTTTTCTCCAAACTATTCAGAATTCACTGTGAAGACTACCCAACAGGTTGTCTTTGCTAGAAATCAAACAGTCTCTAAATTGATAAAAGAACCCACAAAACTATAGCTGTACCAATAATAATATCACCCAAACTTCTACAACAAAGAGACGAAGTAAAGCGTCAGAGAAGCAAAGTAAAATTTAATAAAAGATCCTTAACCCTATGGAGATACCATGAGATGAAATCTTGAAGTGAAAAAAGGCAACCCAAGAAAGTACTGTTTTGTAGATAAAATAGTAGCTAAGTAAACAGTATTGAAGAAACCGAAGAAGAAAGTATGAAGCATACTGTAGTTCTCATATCCAAGTGAACAATGGCAGGAAGGCCAAGATAAATACTACTTTTGTTTCTCATTGTTTGCTGCTTCAGGAATTTCCTCACTGTCTAATAGTTGATTCAGCCCAGAGTTAGAAGAATTCAATTTGTCCAGAAAGCTCTGGCATGAATAATCAGTCTGTTATTACAGTACTGCTTCCATCTGGTATCATTGTGCCTTCCCAGAAAAAACCTCATTATTTAATTCTCACTTTCTTCCCTGTTGAAGTCAAGTCTCAGCCAACCTCAAGGCTAAGGAAAGGCAACATCTTGCTTTAATGAGGAATTGGACTTTTCAAATTTTGTTAAACTTCAGCTTTCAAGGCTAGCCATGCAGGGTAGGGCTAATGGGAATTTCAGTCCCATTTCATCCTGCTTTGGTACTGATCTCTTTTGCATGGAGATGCGCCCTCCATCTGAATCCTCCATCGTAGAAATGATTTTGGTGTCTGTGCAAACTGCAGGCACAGAAGCCACAAAGCAGACCTGGGCTGCAGTAGGGAGAAACACTGGATTCAGCCCCCCATATCCTAATGTCTGGGTCAGATCTCCTGTTTTTATTTTTGAGTAAATGAGGAAAGCCAAATATTTAACACGACATGGTGACTACCAAAATTAGGTAGCTGCTTTGAACACCACTTGCAGCCCCCATTCATGTTATCCAGTTATACTCCTAATTATATAGCAAGCTGTGCATGTAGTGGCTTTGGATGTCCCTCCTGAGGGAGGCCCATCTTGTCCCCTCTGTAATTGCCTTCTGCCACATGAAAACCTCTTATTTAGCAAAGCTTTTAGAATGAATACCAGGTCTGTGTTCTACACTTTCATATGCTAAATTAAATAGTTTTACGGCTGGAAGGTATTGCTGCTTACCTTTTAAATTTTCCATCCCCTCCCCCCCTAATTTTTGTGATGTTGATTTTACTCCATCACTAACAATTGTAGGCTGCTTAAAAGAGAGACCAGTCATATGTACAAATACTGGCCCTTTGTTTGCTTATATCCATTCTTTTACAGCAATACAATTCCAACTTTCTAGTTTTATAGTGAAATGTCATGATTAGTTGTCAGTGAAAATATGCCTATTTTGGAGGGAGATAATTTCCTGAAAACCTTTCCTTTTCTCTGTTGACATTCATTGTTTTCTAGTCTACTGCTGCTTATGTGACATCTATTTTCACTTGAAAGTTCTGTTTCTTAGCTGCACTATTTTGGCCAGCCAAAAGTTTAATGGTTAACATTATGACATTATGACACCATTTGGTTACACTTATGCAAAATACATATACATAGATTTCTACACATAAAAAACACATGTAGTTTTCTTATATGTGCTTTCTATGAAAAAAGCAAAAGAAAATGTTGTACAGCAATCAGCCTATTTTGGATAAAATACATTTGTTTTTGCAAAAAAAAAAGAAAAAGTGTTGTTGTTTTTTTAACACAGGAAAACTCTGTGTATTTTTACACAAGTGATTCCTTCCCAATGAAAATATGAATAGAAACTGAACAGAAACCTAGATGACTGATTGATTGATATTGTGGCATCAGTCTATATCAATGTGAAGACTAGGTAGAAAAATGATGAATTTATCTGATGATGAAAGAAGCAAAAAAATTATGAAAGAAGCAAAAGTGTGCAAGCCTACATTGCCTTCATACTCAAGGAAACAGGGAAATTCATCAACTGGTTTAATGCTTCCTGACTAGTGATATTCTCCTGGCAAGTTCATTACTGATCAGTGCTGTTCACCAAGGCATTTGCCAGCTTCCTCTTCTGCTTGTACAGTCAGCCCTTGGTATCCATGGAGGGATCCATGCCGCCCCTCCTCCATGGATACCAAAATCCGCATATAATAAGAATAATAAAAAAATTATTTTTATCCCGCCCCACTGTGTATCACAACCAGGGCGGTTTACAAGATTTAAAGATACATATCGATATCTCACAATCCTGCCCTCCCTTTTTTTTTTATTAAAACATAACTTAAAATATAAACAACAAGTATGGAATGATTACAACAGAAATTGGGTAACAAACTGGCTTATTTTAGTGGCCGGGTATCTATACAGGGAAGGCCTGCTGGAAGAGATTTGTCTTAACAGCTTTTTAAAAACTGTTTAAACTGGTAATCTGACTCATCTCATCCGGTAATCCATTCCATAATCTGGGAGCGGTGGCTGAGAAGGTCCTCTGGGAGGTTGCAGACAACCTAGTTTTTATAGGTGGCAGTAAGTTCCTCTCAGAGGACCTGAGTGCATGGGATGGATAATATGGACGGAAGCAGTCTGGGATACAGGTTGGACCCAAGCCATTTAGGGCTTTATGCTTAAGTCCCATTGTTCCTAAAGGCAGTACGGCCATGTTGCTGCATCACCTTTAGGGGAAAATGCACTGAAGCCCTCCCTTCTTCCCCCTATCTGCCTGCCTTCTTCTATCCCCCTCCATCCCCCTCCAAGGCTTATTCCCTGGGCTTGGCTTTGGGGGCAGTTCGGAGGTGGAGGCTGGAGCCCCATTGGCCAGAGGGAACCAGCACCAGGGCCAGTACTTGGGTCTCAGATTCTGGAGGTTCTGTTCCAGGTGTTGGGCCTGGGTAGGCTCCAAGACTCAAGACCCAGTGCCAGTTCCAGTTCCCTCCAGCCAACTGGGCTCCAGCTTCCGCTTCTGAACCATCCCTGAAGCCAAGTCTGGTGAAGAAGCCTCAGATGGACAGGGAGGGGGAGAGAGAAGAAGGGAGGAAGGGAGAGAGGGCTTCAGTGCAGTTGTCCCCAATGGCAGCATGGCTGTGTGTATGCGCTGCCATTGGGGACAACACAGGCCTGTTGTCCACGGATGCTCAAATCCGCAGATGGCAAGTCCACGGATACCGATGTCCCACTGTATGTGAAGTTGTCACTCATGTATAGTTCAGACAGATGGTCAGAAATGCTTGGAGGTATGCATTTGGATAAACATACCAATTCACTCATTTAAAAAAAATGTTTTGCATATGGAAATTTTCATTCAAATATGCATCTACTGAGTAACATTCACTGTGCAAAATTAGATATTCAACTGACATTCATTCTCTTCCTCCTCCTGGACCCCCTGTCTGTACCAGGAATGGTAGGAGGAAAGTCAGAAGTACCAGCCTGCTTGCCTCAGCAATAGGAATACTTTCCATCTTCAGCTTGACATTTACTGCATACTGTAAACAGTTTCTCATTATTTTACAAAACTTAACCAAATGAGGCAGAATGTCCACAAAATGCAGCTTCCTGCTTCATCTTAGCAGAAGTAATTTATTTCCTGCTTCTCCTCTCAATCTTAGGCCAGACTGTAGACCTGTATCAAATACTTAAACAGTACTTCAAGACCCTTAGCCACATCTCAAATTATCAGGCCTCATCTCCAAACTTTACTTCAGATGAAGTTTATGTGGACCCTGACCAGTACTTGTATATCCAGTTTTACCTGTGGATTTACCCTGTTTTCATATTAAAGAAAATCACCCATTGTATGCATATTTACATTTCAGCATATATTTTAGGGTACTAAAAAATCTCAAATAAGCTGCAAAAACCCAGTGCTACTCTATTTTCATCTCTTTCATAGTCTGCTAAAATATTTGCTGTCACAAGCTGTGCTTAGCCACTTAATCTGTTTTATTTATCCAAAGTTAGTGGCTTTTTATCCCGTATTTGTTAATCTTCTAGAATGTGTGTCTATTGTGTAAAGCTGCTTCAAACCCCTTTTGAAATCAAAGCAGCATAAATTCTGCCTGGATCCTTTTGTTATTGTCTAAAAAAGAGAGGTCCCAATAGCGTAATCAGACAAGTTTTGTAATAACCAATAATACCTTGTACATCCTTTGAAAGTTTCATCTCTTGATCTTTCAGAACTTCTCAAACATAAGGCCCTGTGACAGATGAAACAGATAGATAGAGAGAGAGATTTTAGGTCTCTCACTGAATCCTTCAGAAGATATGTATAGGCCCTTTTTGCAATAGATCCCAGATTACCTGACCCCGAGACTGATATGCTTTTCAGAACTATCTTGGCAAATACACAGATAATAATAAGGTGTTTTATTCACAGCAAAATGTACACTTTACAGATTATCATTTAATGAAAAGAGCATGCCATTTCCTTTTGATGTCCCTGACACTATTTTGCTCCATTTCTACTGGCACTCACCATCCAAGTTATCTATTACAGGAAGTGATATAAAAACTAAACTCAGAGCTGGCTCACATAACTTACTGTCCAGAGTCATAGCCCAACACTTAAACCAGTATATCATGCTGGCTTTCACTATTATAAAATACAGTATCTCAATTGTAGAACCTGCTAGCTATTCATCAATTTGTATCTTTACAATACAGTGTGAATCAAAGACAAGCCACAAGAGTCTCCCCCCCTCCAGGGTTTGCAGTTGCCACTTTTTCCCATTCACTTCAAAGCTCCTGACCTAATCTTTATTTTACTTTCAAGAGAGAGAGAGAGAGAGACATTTTCTGTCTCATTGCTAGATTTAGTTTGAATCTCCCATAATTTATCTAAGGTGCTTTACAGACCGCTCAAAAAAGGGCGGTCTGCCAGCACCTCTGTTTCCGCCGCCAGGAAGCCTCAGCCTCCAAATGGGAAGGGTTCCCGGTGGCAGAAAAAGAAGTCACAAAAAGTGGCTTCTTTTTGTGGTGCGGTAATGACGCCACAAGGTGCCAATGGCGCACTTGCGGTATCATTTCCATGCCACGACGTGTGGACGCTAAGCATCCACTACGTCCAAATGGCGGTGCCAGCAAACAGTATTCAAAGAATAGCTGTGTTAGGCGGGTTACAGGCTGCCGCTTTACGGCGGTCTGCCGCCGCCACCGCTTGCTCCATGAGGGAGCCGTAGCAGCCACACCGCGTGGCTCCTGCGCGGAGCAAAAAAGGAGCTCCAAAATGGAGCTCCTTCTTGTGGCGCCTCTATGACGTAGTGAGACGCCGCTGGCGCATTCGCGACATCATAGGCGCCGCGACACATCTGGACGCTATGTGTCCGATACATAAACATGGCGGCCCCCATGTGAAAGGGGCGCCGCCATGTTGTACATATGGAATACGTACTAGGGTTAGGGGGGTGCGGAAGCACCGCCCCTTCCTAACCCTAATATGTATTCCATACGTATTTTTTGGTGGTCTGTAACCCGCCTATGTCTGTTTCAGCCTTAAAAGATGGAGTTGGAAGTACAGTCAAAGTATATAGAAGTAAAAGGTAAAGGAAGAATGCACAGAATCTAATACAGTCAGAGAGATGCAAACTGTGACCTAGGACAATAACCTTAAGGGGCTTAAGGGGCTAACATATCATATGTCAAGCAAGATGTCTGGCGCCATAGGCTGTGAAAGCCACACTTAAAGTGATTCTAAAACAATACTTGAGTGAAATGCAATGATTAGGTAAGAGATTTAATAATAATAATAATAATAATAATAATAATAATATAATTTATTTCTATACCGCTATTCCAAAGATCACAGCGGTGTACAGCAAGTAAATAGAACAATTAAAACAACATAACCCAAATACCCCAACATACACAATATCATGTTACAATAAAACAATAAAACAGTTAACAGTTAAAAACAGCTAAAACCATGCAAAACAACCCCATACAAATGGCTGAATAGATGGATTGGATTAGTGATGGGTGGATAGTGATGGGTTCTGCTGCTATCCTGCTATTTGCAGGAAGTCAAACTCAGCCAAAACCTCAAGGCATAGCAAGTTCCTCACTTGCCTCAAAAACAATGTCATTGTCCAAAAGGGACAACAAGAGGATCATCCATTTTAGATCTGATCCTAATCAACAGGAATGACCTGGTAAATGTGGTGCAATTGGTGTAATCCTTAGGTGTGAGTGATCATGTTCTCCTGGAGTCTGCTGTACAGTGGAAACGAGAAGCCAAGAATAGTCAGACATGCATTCTAGACTTTAGGAGAGCGGATTTCAGTAAACTTAGGGAGACACTGGTGGTGATCACATGCAGGGACGTAGCCAGGATTTTAGGAAGGGGGAGGGGTCCAGACGAAGTGCCACCATTATAATGGGGCTTGGGTGTGGCGGCGCAGCAGCACAGACCATTCATTTTTCTAATGGAAGGGGGGGTCCGGACCCCAAGAACCCCCCTCCCCTTGGCTACGTCCCTGTCTCATGGTCAGGAATATGAATAGAAAAGTGAGTTCAAGATGGATGGGAGTTTCTCAAAGGAAAGGTACTGAAGACACAATCTCAAACTGTTCAAACAAGGAGTAAGGATGGGAGGTGTCTCAAGAAACCGGGATTGATGACTAATGAACTTTCAACTGAACTAAATTTTAAACAGGAGATGTATAAGAAATGGAAAAGGGGGGAAATCACCAAAGAAGAATTCAAACAAATTGCAAGTACATGTAGGGGTAAAGTCAGAAAAGGTAAAGGCCAGAATAAGCTCAGACTTGCTAAAGAAGTTATTAAATTCCACAAATAAATAAATAAAATCAGATCACAAGGAACCAGATGTAGATTATGCTTTTCTTGTTATTATAAACAATAAGACTTTAGGGAACTTGTTGGATTTTTAAAATGTATTGCCCAGATATGTTTTGCTATATTTGGCTGCTTTCACACATATTCCTCTGTTCTAAATAACGTGAATAGAAATGTATTTATTTATTTATTTTCCTGCTATCCATTTAGGTCTTTTAAAAAAACATTTCCAAGCAAATCAGTATATCCTCAGTGGTTCAAAATGCAGAGTTCTCAGGAAAACAAGTTCCTGGAGTACTATAAATTTAAACCCAGCCAAAAAAGATTTATCTTTGTATGTATCTGCCTTATGGGACAATTGGTTAGATTTTCGTGTGTGTGTGTGTGTGTGTGTGTGTGTGTGTGTGTGTAGTACATAATATATAATAAGAAACTATTCAAATTCACAAAATTCTTCATATGCAAGACAGAAAAGGATTGCTGTATATACTTAACTATTAGTCAATTTCACGTATAAGTTGAGGGCAGGTTTGAGGGCCAGAATTATGTATTTTGGTATGACTCATGGATAGGTGGCCCACTTCTGAAGCAGGCTGTGATGTCCCGGTGTTCCCAACCCAATCACACCCAGAGTGGCCTCTGGCCTCTCTTTACTGGCTGTGTGCTTCGGCCCTATGTTAGCAGTGATTATAGCCTTTAACTGTAATGTGATAACTTTCCTTGGTTCTAACCAAGAAAAGAGTTTTTTGATCAGAGTTATACAGTATTTACTATGGCGGGTTACAAACGGCCCTCAAGGGGCCGTTTTCCCGCCGCCGCCATTCGCTGCGCAGGGAAGCCCCAGCTGCCAGACCGCGAGGCTTCCCTGCGCAGCAAAAAAGGAGCAGCGAAATGCCGCTCCTTTTTTGAACGCGGAAGTGGCGCCGCGAGGGGTGGAGTGCGCCCTCGCGACGTCACTTCTGCCGCGACACGTCTGGACGCACAGCGTCCAGTACGTCAACATGGCGGCGGCCATGTGGATGGGCACCGCAAAAAAGTACGCGCTCCGCGCGTACTGGGAGGAAGGGCCGTCAGGAAGGTAAGAACCTTCCTAACCCTAATACGGCCCTTCCTAACCCTAGTACGCGCGGAGCGCGTACTTTATGGCGGTTTGTAACCCGCCTATATGAATAAGTCAGCCCAGGTTTTTTTTAGTCAACCTTTTGACTAAAATTTCTAGCCTTTTACATGGGTATATACAGTATGTATTTAAAACACCAACAATACCTCTGTCTGGGAGGAAAGAAAACTATCAGATTTGCCAAGCCTAGTTCCAGGGATTCTTCAGTGTTTGGGTTTGGACCTCTGTGCATTCTTAGGGATGAATTGGGACTTTGATCTCTTTTCCAAGGCACATTCCCCATCTTTAACAGATGAATCGCAGACGGGTACAATATGGTCCTCTCTGGGCTGGGAATAGCGACACCTCTTCTATTTTGTCAGAACAGATGAGTAAGAATTTAATTTCACTTTGATTTTGATAATAATTTACCAAAATGTGCACATTTTCATATTTAGTACAGAAAAAATCTGAGATTTACTTCTTTTCAGGATAGAAGATAACTCAAATTATCAGTTCATCCACCTCTATTATTTTAATATTTTACAGAATTAGTCACTTTTATACTTCACCTAGACCTTAGGCTGACCTTGTAATCTGAACTTCTGAATACATAGGGTCACATATAATAATGAATGAGTGGAGATTCTTCTGTAGCAGAAGCTCAATTACAGTTGGTTCTCCATACCTATGTATGCTTTATCAATGGATTAAAGCATCCATGGCTTGAAAATATTTTAAAAATATATAAATTCCAAAAAACAAATCTTGATTTTGTCATTTTATGTAAGAGTCAACATTTTACTATCCATTATATTTCATGGGACTTGAACATCTATAGATTTTGGTATCCATGGGGTGGGGGAGCTGGAACCAAACCCCAGCAGATACCAAGGGACCATTGTAGTATGGCACTTGTAAGAGCATAAACAATTGTTTAATCAGTATTGCACATATATGTGAAATATGTGCTGTATTTGTTCTGTTTGTGTTTTTCTTCACTTGACCATTTCAGATGGGAGTTTTGATTTTCATTCACTTTGTTGCTTTTTGTTTACAAATGCCATTAACTTGTAGCATGTGTTGGGTTTATCTGTAAGGGCTACAGGCTCTTACCTTGAACTGCCATCACACACTGAACTTTGCTTTCGAATCTTCAGTATTCTGTCTCAACCTCACACAGCCTTCATTTCTGTCTTTGTCCAAGTGCCATAACTGTTGAAATACAAGCAGTCAAGCTGATGCTGCTGTTGCTATGGGTTGTTACGACACACATCCTCTGAGCCCATATCCTTACATATCCTTCATGCAAGAGGATAGTATTCTAATATTGGAACTCCAGATTTTGCTTAAATACAAGTCTAGAAAATATTTTAAAGGAGATGGTGAGATAATAGTAACAACACATAACTTCAATTCCTTGGTCACAGCATGTCAGCCAAATGTTTAAGGTATGTTGGTGAGGGATGGAAATTTGCATGGGAAGGGAAATGGAAAGACATATCCTGCACTGAAAGCATAACTACAATATCTTGGAAGAGTGCATAGCTGAATAACTAGGCCTCTGAATAGGAGCACTTTACACGGCAATATTCTGTTTCAGTGTCCATGCGTCTCTCTTTTTAAAAGTCTTATTCTTGCTACTACTTACTATTTTCCATTTTCAGAGTACCTAAAATTTTCTAAGCACTAGTGTCTTTAAATACTTGCAACTAACAATCTATGTCCCAAATTTTCTAGCAGAATTGCAGAAACATTGGCAATCTCTAGAGAGAGTCTATCTCCTTGGAAGCAGAGAACACTTGAAAAGTGGACCACAGGGAATAGAAGTACACATTATTTCCATTTCATAACACTGTTTGCAGGAAGAGTAATGCTTTAATTTTTTTTTAATCAAGTGTACTCTTGGGACATGCTGTGAATCGGTTTGATGTGGCATGTACCTATCACTCAATGAAGAGAGGAGTGTGTGAAATTTATGCAGCACAGATTGTTCCCAGCAAAAGTAGATTTACTACTAGTGGATGTTGATAAAATCTGGAAAACTGACCTATTATAAAACAGAGAATATCTAAACATCATGAAATTGATATGGGAAGTCATATTTTTAGCAGCTAAGACTGGTCAGCTTGATTTCCTCAGTATTTACTTCAGCCATAATTATATTTCTTAGCTGATTTGGGGACATGAACAGAAGAAGGAAAATTGACAAAAATCTTCATGGTTGAGAGATGCCACACAATTCAAGCCCCAGACCAAAAGCCCTTTAACTATTGTCCTTTATCTAAAGCCAAAGGCAACATAGAGCCTTTAATATCTGAAACAGAAGGGAAAAGCATGTTTAGTTGGGATTCAGCAGCTATAGTTTTTCACTTTCATAACTCACAGCTGGAAAAGAATGAGTTACAATTCTGATATCAAGTTTCCATTTGAACAGCATGGAGAACCTAAAAGCATTACTCTTCTTGCAAACAGTATCATTTTCAAATAGAAACAGGAACTTAGATTTATTGTTTTTCTATGTATGTGTAAAGAAAATAAAAATAAAAATAAAAGTACTTATTTAGACTGAAATCCTAACCCTACTATTAGAAGTCCCACTGAACTTAGGTCTGACTAAGCATGCATAGGATTGTTTTATTAAACTGCCATAGCATGTTTTTGTTATCTGATTTTTATTACATTTTGTTATATTCCTGACCTTCAAAAATGGAGCATTGTGCACAAAATGACATTGATTTTCAGCATTTATTGTATAAATGTGTGTTTGTGTGATAGATTAGAGAGGCATATATTCATCAGTGATGCATTTTCCAATTAATAATTGCGCAGTAGGGATGAAAAACCTTCAAATCTCTAGTTATTGTGGGTATGAAATCACATAATTTTCCTACTTGCCTGCTGTTTTCAAGAAGGATTCTCTTGTGTTCAAGAACAAATTTGTGCAAAAATTGTGTAATAGTGAAATCACATAAAAGTACAATACCTGTGATAGTTAATTGTGCAAACTTGCAACCTTTAAAACCAATCAGGCTTTTCCAAGATAATTTCCTCAATCAAGTTTTTGTTTAACCCCGCCGGCCAGCCATAGAATCATAGAGTTGGAAGAGACCCTGAGCAATGAAAGCAATCTGACAGAAAGCTGTCTTTCTGTGCTTGTTGTATCATTTTATCCTTCAGCACTTTGCTTCACAAAAGGAACAAGAAAGACTCTGGCCAAACTCCTGAATCAGACGTGTAGCTTCAATATTGTAGCTATGCTCTAATTCTTGATCCAACCCGAAACCCAACATAAAGCTATTCAGCCCACCCAAGGGACACAGTTGTGCAGTACTGATGAGTGGGATGCTGAAGGATAAAATGACCATCTCTTTCCCTCCAGTGAACAAGTGTGACAGAGAGTTTCAACAGGACCTTGCAGTGTTCCCTACCCCTGTTCCTCACACTGGGATGGCTGATTAGCTTTTAAGGCAGATTTCAGAGGCAGTTATGATCTTGATATTATGATTTTATTCATAAGTGTGAATAGGAAAGAGCTATGTGGTTGTACAGTATGCCCGCATCATATGTGGGCACGCTTTATGCAGCTTTCAGCATACGTTGAAAGCCACGCTGGGAGAAGGGGCACCATGTCCCATTAGAGATAATGGGGCATGCGCCCATGGAGTGCATGCACACCACCGCACCACCGCACCTCTGTGTTCACAAGACCCATTCATTTAAATGGGGCTCAAGCATAGGTGAAATTCCCTTTACGCAGGGGAGTCTGGAACGGATCCTCCGTGGAAAGAAAGGGCAGACTGTACATCTAACTTCCATTATCATAACTGACTAATAGAATGTTAGTCTTCATTGATAGATTGAGTGCTTGCCCTCTTTGTCTCATTCTTGAATTGAATAAAAAGAACAGTTACAGTGGCTGGTAATTTCTCAGCAGCATACTGAGACAGCCTCTCTTGTTTAGAATAAGCATTTTTGCAAATATTCACATTTCCACAAGACATATAGCACGTGAAATTGTTCTTGATGGATAATCACTTGATTGAGTCAGTACAGAGATGCTGATTGTGGCTGTTTATTATGGTGTTTTGAGCTTTTGACAAAGATTCCTAAAACTGGAGTATGGAAATGAGTGTGTTAAAAAAGTTCTTTTTTTAAAAAATATAATATTTATTTCATTTTTTGAATATAATACAACCGATTAAATTATTACAGTTATACTTCTTTAGTTCATTTCCGTACATCATCAGTGTTTCTCCCTCTTTACTTCCGACAGTTTCAAAAACAAAACAAAACAAAACAAAACACCAAAGGACATTACAGTATACTTTTAACCACGGAGAAAGAGAGGAGATTTTATACCTTTCCAGTCATGGTTCTTTTTATATATATTTACCCCTTCATCTGTTCCACACCACCTTATCCCTTTATTGTGTTATCTAATAAATGGTTCTTATTGAATCCGATCCACACCAACTTCAGTTGGGGCTATAGGGATTTTTTGTGGTTTTTTTTCCCCTTCTTCCTTTACTTTCCTTTTTTCCCTTTTCCCTCCCCCGTCCTCGCCCTCCGGTTCGAAATCTAATCTTTTATTTATTTATTTATTTATTTTGCTCTTTGTTCCATTTTTCTGTTAATTTTCCCCATTTTTTTTCAAACTCTTGTTCTGTTCTTCCTGCGATATACATAGTCATTCTATCCATTTCCTTGAATTCATATACTTTATTTTTCCATTCTGCTATATTGGGTATAGTTTTCCCTTTCCAGTGCCTCGCAAATACCATGCGTGCTGCCGTAATCTGATAAAGTAATGTACTGGTCAGATTTTTATTTAATTTTGTGTTACATGTTTCTGTCATATTTAATAAAAATAGTTCAGGACTTAGGGGTATTATTATTTTGTTCACTTCCTGTATTTCCTTATGTATTTGCTTCCAGAAATTTTGTGTTTCCTTACATTTCCACCATACATGATACATTGTTCCCACTTTTTCTCTGCATTTCCAACAGTGTCCATCTACATTCTTTTTCATTTTTGCTAGTCTGGAGGGGGTTAGATACCATCTATAAAATATTTTAAAATAGTTTTCTTTTAAAGTATTTCCTTTTGTAAATTTTTGGGTTGTCCTCCATGAGTTCTGCCATGTATCTAGTGGTATGGTTTTTCCTAAATTTTCCATCCATTTTACCGTTGTTTCTTTTACCGTTTCTTCCTTTTGATCAATTTCTAAAAGCCTATTGTAGATCTCCTTGATTGATCCTTTCTCTTTCCCCATTATAATTTTATCGAATTCTGTTTTTCCTGTCTCTATACCTTTGTTCTTTATATCCTTATTAGTTTCTATTTTTAACTGTTCGTATTGTAACCAATTGATTTTTTCCCCTCACGTACTAGAGCCTCTATATTTTTCAATTCCGTCTTCCCTTGTAAGTGTTAAAAAAGTTCTAAGGTGATTTTTGAACATTTCTTTGAGAATCCAAAATATAGTCAATAGTTTAATCTACCTAACATATTCAATATGCAGCTCAAAAGATTAGATTGCTAGTCTGCTATTATCCTAAAACTATTATCCTAAATCAATAGCTTTGATTTACCAAACAATGGCAATAAGTTGTTTGATTTTACTTTTTATTAAGTATGCCTACGACTGGCCTCTGCAGCTGATGATAGGGTTGGCAAAAAGCAGCCTGCTAGAATTAAAACTTAGTTAAAAGTTAAAATTTATTAAGCCAACATTCTCCAGTCTGATACATTCAAGATATTTTAGCCCCTTGCCATTCACCATAATCCCTCATCATTTGACAACTGGGGGGATCATAAATGCCCATGCTTTTTGGTCATTTTTCTTTTGTTTTTTAATTGTTATCCAGCAAAATTCTAATTCATGTGGAAATGCCCACATGAAAATACTCTGGTTTTTCAACAACCTTACTATAATATACAAAGGCACATTCAAAGGTTTCTCTCTGCATTTCAGCAACATTTGTTAACAACTCCATTCACTATGGAGTAGGCATAAATGTCAGCTGAGAATGTATGTTGCTATGGGTAACTTCAACAAGAATGTCAAACTAAATGACAAGAAATAAAATAAACTTGAATGGTGACATTTCTGCCTTTAAGATCCTGGCTTCGGTGTGTGCTATGGAAACTTTGATCTTCACTTCCTCACCTATTTGGAACAGAATACTGAGAAAACTCCAAATCTTAATGTTCATGCCACACTATTTCTTCCAAATATTAATTGAGTGCATATTCCAGTGGTTGAAATGTCATGTTTACCTGTTTTATTGAATTTTGTGATAGACAATGGAGACAGAAATTGTTACCAGCCATCTATAATAAAGTATAGAATCCAGCTAACAAATAAGAGATGTCATTTCCCTTTTGTTATATAGTGTGATCTGAAAGTTCTGGGGTTTTCTACCAGTGTTGAAAATTTTTGAATATGCTGTTGCCTTTTATAATGATGTATCCACACAAGCTTCAAAGCTTCAACTTGGAGCTGCACAGGCAGAAGTGGGTTAGAAAAAGACCAGTTTACCAATTATTATAGTGCATAGGGGGAGCTGGGAAGAGATTCTGCACCCCCACCAGGTGTATGTATCTGTGTGTGAGAGACCCTTTCTTCAGACTGTGATATGGCAAGAGAGGCAAGAAAATGAAGCGGATTAGCAAGTTTACCATGAGGGAACAAGAATGTGCAGGGCTAGACAAGTACAGCACTATCTGAAGTGTGCACCACTGTCTGACCAAAGATAAGCTGTTCATTTTCTTCTCACTTGGAAGAGCCAAAAGAGTTCAGTTGTGCCTCTGAGGAACTAACTGAACCTGGTATCTATACCGCTTCTGCTGTGTGAAAGAAGAAAGGGATTTTATTTCTAGATGAAATGATGTAGTTTTTGTCAGATAATTACACAGTGTATTCAGGAATGAACATCTGAGAAGAAGATGACATTAATAGTAAGAAGAGATATAGCAAAAGCAGTCAAAGCATATAATGCAAAGTCTGAGCAAATCATGTCAATAAGACCTCAGAGAAAACCTATCAGTATATACCCTAAATCCAAGCTCCAATTACTGCTCCAACTACAGAGGTTGATGAAGAAGACCTTCAAACCTTTTATGCTGAAATTTCCAGGAGGAATTTGATCATACTCCAGAATCATCTTTCTGTTAATCATGAGCAATTGGCATGTAAAAATAGGAAACACAGGTAAGGTAGGAGGCAGTAGGAAAATGGGAAGACCACATTACGGATGGATAGACTCAATCTAAGAAGCCATGACCCTGGGTCTGCAAGATCTGAGCAAGGCTGATGATGAAATGGTGACATGGAGGTGGATAAAGTGAGGTTGCCTTGATGGCAGTTAACGGATGAAAGTGGTTTTATGTTAAATTTTAAGAATCCATTAGAAAAGTTTGCAATTTTCTGACAACACCAATTTAACTACATATTTCATAAAATTCCAAGCAAACAAGGATACACATCATTTTTTTCACCCTGCTGTAAAATGATATATGTTGTAATAGCTACTATAAAACACAATAATCTAATCTGAATTAAGACACCTTAATTCATGGTGAACAATATCAACTTGTTTACTGAATATAGACTAAAATTTGCCATGTCCTTCAGTGAAAAGGGAAGGATAAGGAGAACATAATAATAATGTTTGTGAATTGTTCACTTTCAGCAGCACAAGCACATTTTAAAGCTTTTTGGTGGTTTTTGTTGTTCTTGTTGTATTTCTGGATTTGGTCACAAATACATTCTTGTTACCTTTTCCCTCTTCGTTTTTACTGGCTGGCTGAACGCTCCAGGAGGTGAAAGAGGAGCCAAAAGTCAGAGAAGCTGTTCAATAAAATATATCTTCCCAGTATGGAGTGTTTGCAGTTGGATAAAAATTCACTGCTTGAAGTATAACTAACTAACTAACTAAATAAATAAAACAAATATTAGAGGAGGCTCTCATCTGAGTTGTCTGTTCTTTACTTTAATCTGTGGCATTCACATTTGTCTTCTTAACGCAGCTATTTCTGGTGGTCTTGTTAACACACACACACACACACACACACACCAGGGTCTTCTGAGTGTCAGCAATCTAAAGACATTGTGCACCTTTTCAGTCTAGCCTTCCTTAACTGATTTTGTGTGGTGAGAAAACATACTGCATACTTTATCCAATTACTCCCATTGCAGCCATTTGCATTTTAAAATACAGACATTGTGTTGTACGCATTTTGCTCCTCCAAAACACCATGTCACTAACATGGTTCTAAAAATATTTAGACAAGGCTCAGGAGGATCTAAAATGCTACTTTCATCAAGACTGTGAAATTCACTGAAATTCCTTCCTACACTTAATCCTCAGAGCAAAATGAAGTCCTAAAATCCACATCCCCCATGTGGCACTTTCTGGCACATGGTGAATTCACATTCTGCCATGTGTGCATCACATCCTGTGACTCAGCAAGGTCCAAATGCTGTCTCATCATGGCTTCTTTGTGACCTCTGGTGACCCTGTCACCTTTGTCCCACATTTGTACATTTTCTTAGATGTTTCTTGAGCATTGGAAAACTGTGAGAAAGAGAATCCTAGACTGATGGGTATCTTTGCAGTTCAGAACTAACTTTGAGCAAAATTCACCCATCTTTGCACAGCCTTTTCATCTCAGTAGACATCATTTTATGAACAGAAAATAATATTTCTGTATAGAATTATTTTCTGTGCAGAAAATGCTGTTTCCTGCACAGAAAGTACTGTTTTCTGAGGGGGGGAAAGCACATGCAAATTTTCTTCAGAATAAGTCTAAAACTACAGCTTTTTCTTTGCAGGAAACAACATTTTCAGAGAAAGAAGAATATTCAGAGAATATCTTTGGAGGTAATATTTTTTCACAGAATTAATCAAAAACTGCAAATAGTCTTAGAAAAATGTACAATATTCACAGTGGAAAGAAAATTGCTGAAATTAATTATTGATTTCTTTAATTATGAAATTACATAATTGTATCCCTGATCCATCCATCCATATAGCCAGCATTTTATATTCTTCCTGTCTCACTTATAACAAAGATTAAAACCAGTACAGCACCATAAAAAAACAAAAACAAAATATTTACTTGTTAAATATCTGTCTGGGAAAAAAAGGTCTTAAGCTGCCATTGAAAGTACAACAAAGAAGGGAGTTCAAAGTGTAGGAACAGCCCTTGTCTGACCCACCAACCATGCCTGTAAAGGAGGTAGAATAGAGAGAAGTGCCTCTCCTGCAGATCTTAAAGTATGGGCAGGCTCATATGGGAGTATATGGCCCCATAAATAGCCTGGGGCTGAACTGTATAGGGCTTTATAGGTCAAATTCAGCACTTTGAATTGTGCCCAGAAACAGATCGACAGCTAGTGGAGCTGTTACAATAAGGGATTTGTGTACTCTCTGTAACCAGCTCTTTGGATCAGTTGAATTATTATTATTATAAAGACTGCATTACATCATATAGTAAATGCATCTCTTTGGGAGGGAGTATTTCCACTGCCTTTAAAGCAGGCAGTGGTGAAACCTCTTTTGAAGAAACCCTCACTTGACCCCCTGTTAATGACTAATTACAGACCAGTCTCCCTATTGCCATTCTTGGGCAAGGTGATCGAGAGGGCAGTCGCCTCTCAGCTCCAAGCAGTCTTGGATAAAGCCAATTATCTTGACCCATTTCAAACTGGCTTCAGGGTGGGACACGGAGTCGAGACTGCCATGGTTGCCTTAGTCGATGATCTCCGTCTGAGCATTGACAGGGGAAATGTGACCCTGTTAGTGCTCTTAGACATCTCAGCGGCATTCAGTACCATCGACCACGGTATCCTTTTGGAACGCCTGGGAGAGTTAGGTATCGGGGGCACTGCGCTCCAGTGGTTCCAGTCCTACCTCTTGGGAAGGTTCCAGTTGGTGAGGCTGGGGGATAGCTGCTCCCGTAAAAGGGAGTTGACATCTGGCGTTCCGCAGGGCGCCATTCTATCCCCCATGCTATTTAATATTTACATGAAGCCGCTGGGAGAGATCATCCGGAGGCATGGAGCTCGGTGTTATCAGTACGCTGATGACACCCAGATCTATCTCTCCATGTCTCCGACTGACACAGTGACTAAGGATGGCACCTCCCCTCTGGACCCCTGCCTGGAGTCAGTAATGGGTTGGATGAAGAAAAACAGACTCAAGCTGAATCCAGAGAAAACAGAGGTACTCATGATAGGCACCCCGAATCCAGATAGGGAAATTTGTCATCCTATCCTTGACGGGGTTAAGCTCTTCCTAAAGGATAAAGTTCGCAGTTTGGGAGTACTCCTGGACTCATCTCTACAATTATCATCTCAAGTAGATGCGATGGCCAGGAGTGCTTGGTACCAGCTTTGGCTGATACGCCAACTGCGCCCCTGTCTGGACCGAAAGGACCTTGAAACTGTAGTACACGAACTGGTAACCTCTCATTTGGATTTCTGTAATGCGCTCTACATGGGGCTACCTTTGTACCAGGTTCGGAAGCTTCAGTTAGTTCAGAACGCTGCAGCCATATTGGTCACAGGTACCCGTAGATCGGACCATATAACACTTATATTAAAATCTCTCCACTGGCTGCCTATTAGCTTCCGGGCGCAATACAAAGTGTTGGTCGTTACCTTTAAAGCCCTACATGGCTCGGGCCCAAGTTACTTGAGGGAGCACCTCTCCCTACATAACCCCCCCCCCGCACCCTCAGAACATCTGGGACATATGTACTTGAATACCCCAGGGTAAAACTAGTAAAAACTTATCAGAGAGCCTACACGGCGACAGCTCCTGCTCATTGGAATGCTCTCTCTGAAAAGATCTGGCTATGTTCCACGCTGGAAGCCTTCAAGAAGGCTTTGAAAACGCATCTTTTTTAAATAGCATACCCCCCTGATTCTATTTAGAGATAGAATACCCTAACTAAGATTCAGATACTCAAACGCAACCGATCGTTTTTAAATGGACTTGTATTTGTTAGGAGATTTTTATTGTACTGTGTAATATTGCTGAGGTAATGGAGATTTTATTGTATTGTTTGAGCATTGTACTGTTTTGTATTATATTGTATGCTACTGTGAACCGCTTTGATCAGTCAGAAAAGCGGTATACAAATAAAATTATTATTATTATTATTATTATTATTATTATTATTATTATTATTAAGTTTATTTATAAAGTGCTGTAATTTGCACAATGCTGTATGTACATAGTAAACAATAGTTAAAATAAATTAAATAAAATAAAGATCTTCTAGTGGTGTACATTCTCAAAGAACAATTAGAGGTTAGTACATAAATTAAAATTCAAAGCAACACAATATAACAACACAAGTTAACATAAACTTAGGCTAACAATTAATTAGCTTAGAGTTGTCTTCAACTCAGCTTTGAAGCTGGTTAAAGAAGAGATGGACCATACTCATGTGGGAAGGAGTTGAAGTCTCTGAACTCTCTTCAAAGGCAACCTCCTGTAGACTGCATTACAATAATCCAATATCAATGTAACTAAAGCATGTGCCACTGTGGCCAAGCAAATGTACCAGGGGATAGGTGCTGCTGGTGTCCTACTTTTAGCTGTTCAAATATGCTTCTGATCGCTGTAGAAATCCAAGCATCCAGAGTCAGAGCTGAATACAAAAGCACACCCATACAATGAGCTTGTGTCTTTGGGTGTGTGTATGTATAATCCTCATCTAGCACAGGCTGAATCCCTATTCCCTGATCTGCCTTTTCAGTGACCAGAAGCACCTTTGTCTTATCTAGACTGAGTTTCAACTTGTTCACTTTCATCCGTAATGCATATCAGGATTATGGTATGACCAAAAAAGAATTAATGTTTTTATCCCTCTGGTATTCTCAATCAGATTCGGCCTCACCCCACACCCAAATAGCTATTTGTAGTGAGAAGAAAATTACATATTGCATCAATTGATGTCCCCCCTCCCATAGTAAATGGAAGGAATGGGACCTATTCTGATTGGGAACACAGTGAAAGAGTTAAAGGCCTCTACCTTCTCTTTCACCTTTTCATCCTTCACCCAATGGAAAAAAATCAATTGGCAAATCATTTTAAAATTTTAAAACAAACAAAACTAACAAAACCACAATAGTATTAAGGATTATTTACACTCCAATTCTATGAATACTTGTTCTTGTTGTGTGCCTTCAGATCATTTGTGGTGCATGGTGATCCAAAGGCAAAGCTATCGTGAGGTTTTCTGGGCTGAGCATGGATGACTTGCTCTAGGCCACTCAATGGGTTTCCATGGCCAAGCAGGGAATCAAACCCTGATTTCAGGAATCATAGTCCAGTCCTCAAAATATGCTGGTATTCATATCTGGGAGTAATTCCCACTGAACATTTTAGGACTCAAAAGCCTAAGAAAATGTGTCATTAAGTTGCGCTGTTAATTATTCCTAAATGCACAAATCATTAACAGCTCTGGAAGCAAATCTATCACAATTGAATGGGAGCTGGAGACAGCATTCCTAGTACATTGTGCCATAATTTTTTAGGGGAATCAGACGTGAATTGGTGTGTGTGTGTGTGTGTGTGTGTGTGTGTATTTAACCAGTATAAAATAAAAATTCAATCCAGTTCCTATACTATCATATGAAAAAATAATAACAATAATTAACTTGAAACTCTCTGTCCAATTTCCTCTGGTCAGTTTCCTAGCTGTTGTTAGAAGGATACTGGAATAGATTGATTGTTTCTTTGGGCTAATTTGTTTCTTTACGTTAGGGTGAGGGCCTGCCTGTGTTGTTCTGTAAGAATTTTTCATCAATATGGAAACCTATTGCACTGAGCGCCTGTAGGAAGTCAGCAGCATGACTGATCATATTTTCAAGCTTCCCTTACCCTTGTTAAACTAATTATCTTCTTTAAAAGATATTCCTCTCATTCTTCAAATCCTGTTTTTCTGCAGGGAAAAATCCCATAGGGCAATGATTATATTCTGCACATTGTGCAATGAGACAAGACCATCTCTACAGGGACCATCACGGAAGGAATATATTCCATCCAGCTGTTGTTGCTGCTATCGCTGTGCTTTTTTCACCTGTGGGGCTTCTAAATGGCTTTCTTCCAGATCCAAGTCTGTGGATAGCAAAGAATACTTTTTCATCTGGAACTGCTACACTATGCCCAATCTACCTTGTAAAACAACTCTGGAGGCTTAGAAATAAAGTCACACTTGCTGCTGCTGCTGGTGGTGGTGGTGGTGGGGATTGGCCCTAGTATTATAAGGGTCAGCACCAAAGAATTCAGCACCAAGTAGGGTTGCCATGTTGGGGATGCCACTTCAGGGGATACAAGGTGAGGGCTGGTTTTCCCAGCCTGAGGCTGCTGCCACTTTGCAGAATTAATACAATTTAACTGTATTGATTTAACTTAAATTAACTTTAACTGTCATGGTTCCATCCTATATAATCCTGGGATTTGTAATTTGTTGTGTCAACATTAGTGCAGTGATGACACTGAACCACAAACCAGAGGGAAACTAGGGAAAGGAAGGTGGAACAAAGTGCCATCATTTCTGTTTATCAGTATGTCCAGGTGCTTCTGCCGTGCAAACTTTGGTTCCACTATGACACAAGTCTAATCTCCACTGCAGAAATAATGCAGTTTGGCACTTAACTGCCATGGCTGCATCCTATCAAAGCCTGGGATTTGTAGTTTGTTGTGACACCAGAGCTCTCTGACAGAAAAGCCTAAATATCTCACAAAACTACAAATCCCAGATTCCATAGCATTGAGCAGTTAAAGTAGTGACAAACTGCAGTGTGGCTGAAGAATCATTAAAGCAAGGATATTGTTGACTTGACTACTACACATTGGCCTGCCTAAATTTGTGTATATTAGAGCTGGTGAGCAGGATGTGTTTCCAAAAGATAAAGTGTGGTGTAGGGAGATTTGGAACAACTGTTAAAACTGTTCAGGGCATGGGGAGTACAGAATATGGAGAAAGTGGTAAGCATATGAGTTTAGCCTGGACAGTCTGTGCAGAAGATAGACACTTGTATAAAACACACTGTGTCCAATGC
This sequence comes from Sceloporus undulatus, assembly GCF_019175285.1. NCBI lineage: Eukaryota > Metazoa > Chordata > Lepidosauria > Squamata > Phrynosomatidae > Sceloporus > Sceloporus undulatus. The sequence goes on along the minus strand of NC_056526.1, from coordinate 140,696,357 downwards.
AAAAATATTGCTTTTTGCACATACAGAAAACATACTGTACATTTTACTTCCCCCAAAGTATGTTTTATATGTGGCAGACATGTACATGTTCTTCTTCTGTGGCAAAAACATGCTTTTAATATAGGAGTTGATGTGCATAGGAAAACTGCACATAGATGCACAAACTGTGTACAGTGGTTAATGTTCTCTATCTATCTATCTATCTATCCACCCATCCACTCACCCATCTCATCTTTCTCCTTGGAAGTGATCTCAGGCAGCTCACATCAGGTTAAGAAAACACAGTGGGCCCTTGGTATCACTACGGTTTGACTCCAGCACCCCTTGTGGATACCAAAATCCATGGATGGTCAAGTCCCATTATATACAGTGGCATAGTAAAATGGACTAAATCAAGGCTTGCAGTTTGAAATATTTAAAAAAACTATTTTCAGGCTGTGGATAGTTGAATCTATGGGTGCAGAATCTGCAAATACAGAGGGCTGACTGTATATTAAAAACCTATTTGATACAAATAAACAAATGGTTCCCATAAAAAATATAGCAATTAAAACACATTAAGACATAGTAATAAGAGAAAAATATAATATACCTAATGTAAAAAGTTCCTTCTGCCACAATAATTTAAAGGCCAAAGCACTGCCTAAATAATAAGGTCTTGATTGCAGATTGAAAATGGGCATGGGCCCAAAAGGGAATTTCCACAAGCTGAGAGCAGAAAACACAATCTCCTGTGCCATTACCAAATGTACCTGTGATACTGTTCCCTGCAACTAGCCCCAAGTTAGTAGTCTGGCTGCAGCATTTCAGACTCACAGTAGCTTCTGAACAGTTTCCAAAAGCAGCTTCCCACAGAGTGCATTGAAGAATTCCAATATGCTGATATTTGTGCAAAAATAATGTTTACTGTACAAAATCATTTGTATTTTTATTCCATAGAAAATTTATAAGTTTTATAGTGAACTTTTAGAAAAGAGAATTTATTAGAGCTGTGGGAACACTGCAGTGGTTTATGCATGTGTAAATTCACTTATAGAAGTGATTGAACATGTTTGCTTGATGGGCAGAAATGGAACTATGATTATATGCTGCATGCCACAGAAATGCTGAAAAGGTGCCGCTGCCAAGGAAAGGCTGACCTTTTTCCGGAGCAATGAGGGCCAACATTTTGCCGCCTGTTTTTGTGCTGGAAAAGAAGCCAGAGTGTGGCCACAGCAAGTGGTTGCCACATGCTTACCTGGCTCTTTCAGGGGTGGCATCACGCCTTTCCTTTGGGCCAGTTTGTTTTGGCCCAAGGAAAGGCATGATGCCATCTCTGAAAGAGCCAGGTGAGCATATGGCAACCACTTGCTGTGCCCCCACCATTGCCACTACTGCACATTCCCCTCCCCTTAAAAGCAACTTAAAAGCCATGCGCCTGCATCAGTCAATGAATTCTGTGGCAATAATGGGGTGCTGAAGGATGACATATCCAACTCTCAATGGAAGTCTGTTGCAACTGCTTGTCACACCATGGCTTGCTGGCTGAAGGGGGCTTGGCACATCATTCTTCAATTCCCTGCTTGACAACTCCTCAGTTGGTGAGGATGGCTGGCTAGAAAAGTAGATTTCAGGAGTGGGATTGAGATATGCCATCATAGCTACATCCCCCATGGAGGATCTCAGCCATTATTTAGAGACATAAGTGTAGTGATTTTTGTAGTGACTAGACTCCATAATATCAGAGTCTGAATTCTTAGTCAGTCATGAAAAGCCAGTGGAAATTTATTTATTTTATTAATTTACTTCATTTACGTGCCACCTTTCTCCCAGAGTGGGATCCCAAGGCAACTTTCAGAAATAGGAAATTAAAAACATTTACATTTTTTAAAAAAGGAAAAATCCCCACATCAAACACTATAAAATCATTAAAAACTATACCAAAGTTAAAAACAAATAAAACACACATCTAAATAATAACTTTCCCTCCTTAACCATTAAAAGCTTGCTTTTAAAAAATGCCTTTGGCTACTAGGGAAAAGAAAACAGGGAGGGGACCAGCCTAGCTTCCCACAGAAGGGCATTCCAGAGGATGGAAGCATCCACTGAGAAGGCTCTACCTTGTGTCCTCACCAAGTGGGCCTTAGGATGATGGCAGGACCAAGAGAAAGCCTGCCTCTGTTTTTGGTGTACTTGCAGGTTCATATAGAGAGATACGGTCTTTCAGATAGTCTGGACCTAAGCCAAATATGGCTTCATAGTTCATGACCAACACTTTGAATTGTGCCCACAGTCCTTAGGACTAGAGTGTGGCTTTGGTGCAGCTTCTGGCCTCTTAGGATGCATGCAGCATTTAAACAGCATACCTCCAAAGCTTTATTTTTAACTGTTTGGACCCTAAGTTACAGTCCATTTGCCCTCATCCAGTATATTATTGACAGCAGACATTGTTTCAAAGCCTCTCTTGCTCTCAGAAGAAAGCAATGCCAAGCACCCTCTGAGAAAATCTTGCCAAGAAACCCTAGTGATAGGTTTACCTTAGGATCACCATAAGTCAGAAATGACTTGTAGGCACACAACAACATGCACAATGTATTATATTTTCAATGGAACAGTTTAAAAAAAAAAGTTGGAAACTGCCTACAATACTAACCTTGGCAGAAAAGTGAAATAGAAATCTAGTTGGTCAAATAAATAAATAAATAAATAGGGATGTGTAGAAAATATATATTTTCCCAGAAACATTTAGAAGAACCAACATGATAAGAATCCAGTAGGAGCAGAAAAGATGAAAACATAACAATAACTGTGAAGTTGAAGGCTTTCATGGCCAGCATCCATACTTTTTTGTGGGTTTTTCGGGCTATATGGTCATTTTCTAGAACATGGCCACATAGCCCAAAAAACCCACAAAAAACTATTAACAATAACTTCTATAGCATGTGCCCTTTTTTTCCCTCCTTCAACCTATTGATCAAGCACACACACACACACACACACACACACACACACACACACCTACCTTTAGTTTTCTTAAAATATGCACCTTATCAGCTTCTGGCTAGGACAAGCTTTGGCAGGAAATTTACTTCATCTTTATATTTTCCTGTTGTACAACCACCATATCAGGTTTCTTGGCTTGAATCAGTCCAATATCCAGTAGCTGTCAAAACAATTTGACTAGAAACAGAAAAAGCAAAAGCAAACATGATTGCATTTTCCTGTCTCTGGAAATACACTTAGGTATGTTTTCCATGAAATCTGCACTTGTCAGAAAGGCAGCATAACAACAACAGTAGTAATAGTTTATTATTATTTTTAATTTTCCCACTGATCTAAATGTGATGGAAGATCTATAATAGTTGTCACCTTGATTGAAAGACACCTTTGTTACCTGTCTTATTTATTCACTGAAAAATAATTATCCAAGAGTCACTTGTTTTAAAGTGGAAACATTTGTTTCATATTATCTGGGAAAGACATTTGTATAAAATGATGTTGATAGCTAGTTTCATGTTCCTGGAAACTATTCATTAACATCACCCTTCATAGAATCATAGAATCATAGAATCATAGAATCATAGAGTTGGAAGAGGCCACAAGGGCCATCTAATCCAACCCCCTGCCATGCAGGAAATCCAAATCAAAGCATCCCCGACAGATGGCCATCCAGCTTCCGTTTGAAGACCTCCAAGGAGGGAGACTCCACTACGCTCCGAGGGAGTGTGTTCCACTGTCGACCAGCCCTTACTGTCAGGAAGTTCCTCTTCACTAAGCTTCAGTTATTAACTAGTTTGTCATAAAGGCTGTCATATTAACCAGGTTCATAAAGGCTGATATTTTCAGACCATTACTGAAAGCGGGGTTGGGGTGGGGGTGAAAAACAACATTCATTTTCTTTTCAGAACTTAATGCTGTAAAATGCTTTACTTGAGCAGGGGAAGTGCAAATCTGTTGATTTTTTTTTAAATGCCTGCTCTTTTTAAGAAGCAGGTATTATACTATGTTTTTATTTCTTTATACCATTGGTGGACAACTTTTTTCTGCTGAGGGATACATTTAGTCAAGGTAAGTTGCAGGAAAGAAGTTAATGTAAAGGAAGACAATGGTGGACCATGGCAGAAAAAGAAAAACCGAACTCATCCTTTTTCATACTCCCCACCCCTCCCTCTCTTATTCCTCTTTCTTCTAATGTAATGGGCTCCTGGACAAAAATGAATCACTCTTGTGGAGATGTGAAGCTCTTTCACAATACCCAGTTATAGTACTATGACTAATTAATTTGGCTGTATCCTATGGAAACCTGGGATTTATAGTCTATTGTGGCACTAGATGTCTCTGGCTAAATACCCCTTGTTAAACTTCAAATACCAGCATTCCATATGATGCAACGGCATTAGTTAAAGTGGAACCATAGTGATATAAATGTATAGTGTGAAAGGTACCTGAACTGACCACAAGCTTTTAAATTGTCCTGGAGAGGCAGCCTGGGACAATTATTTCAACTAAGATTATTACCATATTGCCATGAAATATTTTGTTTGTTGCTTTTTTAGTGAGATATATATGTGTAAGTCAAGGTTCATAAATTATATGCATTATAATGGCTTTAAATCCTGTTGAGCAATTACAATGTGTGACATAGAGGCAAAACAGATGGACCTGAAGCAGCGACTTGACACTGCCACTTTGATCACCAGATCAGGGCCGCAACAACTGCATGCCATGGCCCCATGGCATTTTTCCATCCCTGAAAGAAGCAGCAAAATTCTGCTCCTTTTTGGGCTGGAAAAAATGCCCTTTCTGCTGCTGCAGTGGCTTTTCCCCATTTCTGTGGTGCAGCACATATAAACACCATGCCACAGAAATGGTGTAACCCTGCCTACTATGTAGGCAGCATGTGAGGGGCAGTGTGACACCAGTTTGGGGGCATGGAGTGTGTGTACGCCACAACCCCATGCCACCCTGAAGCCGGCTCTTTATGCCAGTCTGCTTTGCACCATAGAGTTACATACTCATGACTGTTTCATATTAATAATCCTTAACCTCTAGTTTAGGGGCTACAAAGGGACTATGAAAGTTTCCCAATTCATACTTACTAGGCAGCAGCTACTCTATTTGACAGGAATCTGTTCCACTGTCATTCAGGAATCAATTACCTGATAATTTTCCCCCACCTCTACAGTGGTACCCCGGGATACGAAATGACCGCGTTACGAAATTTCCGGGATACGAAAAAATTAGATAGGAAAAAACTGTTCCGGGTTACGTTTTTTTTTCGGCTTACGAAAAAATTTTTGGTGCTTTTCGGTGCTTTTTCGCACGAAATCGCGGCTTTCCAGCGCTAGCAGCTATGGCTTTTTTGGGTTGCGAAATCTTTCGGGTTACGAACGGCGCCGCGGAACGAATTAAATTCGTAACCCAGGGTACCACTGTATATCACACAAGCAATCTTCGGCATGAGGGAAAATTGTGAAAGAGGTCCTATTTCTGACTTTCTTATTGGAGATTGCTCACAACATGTGGTGGGAACATTGGTTAGCTGCTTCTCAATCAATATGGGAATAGACCTACATTGATCATAGTGGCCACTGCTCAGTAAGTGGGGATTGGCAGGGGAAAAGATGGGATTCACTGCATAGTGTCATAAATACAATGCTTATGCATTTGTAACTGCCCAATAGCATTCTGGGCTATGTTTGGAAAAAGAGGAAAGCCTGAGATTATTGCATGGTGATGGGCTTTTAAATGTACTTCACTCAATGGCTGGTTGTTTGGCATGAAAAATTTTGTTTGTTGCTGTTAAACTAATGAACCTAAAATTAATGTTCAGAAATTATAAAGTCAGAGCACAAAGTATATAGGGGAATGCTGAAAACAACATGAACTCTATTCTACCCTTTTTTGACTTGATGGGTAATAGCAAGAAATGCATTGAAAACTCAGATTGGCTGGCATTTTTTTAGAGAGATAGGTATGTGTAAGTCAAAATATGCATGCCAGAAGCTAAAATATGACCCAACATTTTAACAGCTGAACAGAGAAAAGGAATTAAAATGTATCAATTTTAAAAAAAATTGTGTAGATGGGTAAAGCATGTAGAACTGAAAATTTAGAAACTAGTTAAAATCTGGAATCGCTGACTGCTCAGAAACAACATAGATGGATCATGGGGATGAACAGCAGGATCAGGTCATGAGTGAGGTTTTAGCTGCATTCCATTCCACCAGTTTCCAAAGAAAGCCTGACATTATTTAGATACTGAGACAGGCTAATGCTGACTGCAGATTCAGTTATGGTGACCTGCCTGTCAGTAAATCTTTACACTGGATTGGCAATTTTGATCTGCGCCCCAAACATTTAGCAAATCTCAATGATCTTGGTACTTTGATGGCCAATGATACATCCAATCAAATCATTTGGAATTGTGAGTTCATGAGAAGTAGTTTGAGCCGATGCATCTAATGGTCATCCAGTGGTCATATAGCCAATGGTCATAATGACTAGGGACATTCAAATACCATAGTTTAAATAAGCAATCATACCAAGCTCTGTGTAGGTTGCACGGAAGGGGGATTCAGAAAGTTACAACTGCAATGCCATACAAATGAATACAACCCTTATTAGTTTAAAGACAGAGGCCACCCTGAATGGGAGCTTCCGGGTATTATAGCTGGAATAAGTAACTTTAGCAAGCTGTGGGTAGGTGACATGAAGGGTGTGAGAAATTCAGAAAATTGCATTTGTAGTATAGTACTATTGTATTATTATTATTATTATTATTATTATTATTATTAACTTTTATTTATAAAGCGCTGTAAATTTACACAGCGCTGTACATACAATCTTTTTAATTGGACGGTTCCCTGCCCTAAGGCTTACAATCTAAAAAGACGCAACACAAAAGGAGAAGGGGAAGGGGATGAGGGCCAACAGTTCTTCTCTACCTCCGAGGCCTGGATCAGGGGAGATGGACTGGAGGGAGGACATAGCAATACAGGAAATGATTCAATAAAACAGGCAACAAAGGAACATCAAATAGCAAGTGACAATTATACAAGCCTTATTAGTTTTACATAATTGTAACGGTATATAATTGTCAATATACAATTAAATGTATAAGTCTCTCAGATTTCACTTCAAGAAATTTGACATTTTGGTAGATTTTTCCATCTCTGAGCCTTCCCATCTTCTATACTGTCAAAAGCATTCAGAGCATAAAATAATTGCTCTTTAATACAGAGATGAGCCTGAAAGTTAGTATTCCCTGAAGGGTTTGAAAACCTGTCTCATGTTAAATCCCTATATGGTTACCCGACTTATGTCATTTCTGGTTCAGGTGTTTCTAATTACAGACTTCTTCAGTAAGGAAGGGGGAAAAACAGTGGGGGGAAAATCCAGTCTAGTTTTAAAAGTCTTTGGTTTGCAATGTGAAGGTCAAGGAAAATTAAACAGGAAGGCTTTCAAAGAAAATGTGTTATATGGGAAACAACCCTATTCTTTCCATCATTGTCTTTGAATTATGCCCTTGCCTTTTACTTCTTATTTGCATCTCTCAACCTACACACAACTCACAAGGAGATGATAAGCAAAGTGTTTATTTTTCCTTTTTCCTTTTTTGGATCGTATCATTGGCAAAGCTGTGGGGTGTTTTTTGAAAAAAAATACCATATAAAAACACTTGTTGCACATATTTCAATACATCAGAGAAGAAATTTGAGATGATCTTTTCCCTAATCTGCCTGTTTACTATGAGATGAGAGTCATGTTTTTTAAGAATAATTAAAACACAACAGCTTATTCGGGGACTGCATTATTGTTTCCTTTTTTAAAAGTATAATCCCCTTCCCATTTTGTATAACAAGGTCTCTTCTAACATTTTGTAAAGTTCACATTTAGCTTAGATAAGAGACAGTTAAGAGTTGATATGATAGTTCTGTTTAAATATTTGAAAGGATATCATGTTGAAAATGGAGCAAGCTTTTTTTTCTGCTGCTGCAGAGAATAGGACCTGGAACCATGGATGCAAGCTAGAGGAAAAGCGATTCCACCTAAACATTAGGAAGAACTTCCCGACAGTGTATTTGACAGTTGAACACCCTCCCTCAGAGTGTGGTGAAGTCTCCTTCTTTGGAGGTCTTTAAACAGAGGCTGGATGGCCATCTGTCAAGTATGCTTTGACTGATCTCCTGCATGGCAGAGAGTTTGAATTTTTGGCCCTTGTGGTCTTTTCCAACTTTACGATACCATGATGTTTCCTGGAACAAGTTGCAATTTTTCCAAGGGGTGACATTTCTTCTTCAAGGGCACCTTTCCTTAATACTGTTTTGGTGTGAAATTCTGTTTCATGGCAGTCTTCCTTCCTTCCTTCCTTCCTTCCTTCCTTCCTTCCTTTCTCTGATCAAAAAGTCACAAATGCCTGTACAATCTTTCATTATATTCAGCTTCCTTTTTCAGACAAATGTATTACCCCCTCCCCCCCCCCCCAAAAAAAAAGCAGACATGGGAAAGGGAAAACAGGGTTGAATGACATGACCTTAAAAGTGATGTCCTCTACATTTTATATGGAAATGTTATGGGAATAATAGATTGCAGCTGATGATTCTTATGTCAGTGGGGTGGTTAATCTGCTTTGGGTTTTAATCTCAACATTAAAGACAGAGGATGCATCTACACTGTAGAAATGATGCAGGATGACACCACTTTAATTGCTCTATCCTACAATCCTGAGATTTTTGACTTAAAACCAATTACTGTTATCAATATGGAGTAAGACCCTTTGAATTGGTTGTTCCCAAGATAAATGAAGGATTATGCTGCAGTAATTTCCCTTAAGGTTCCATTTGCAATTTTGCTTTATTCATATATGTACTCCAGTGTTTATCAACACACTGAAGACTCCCTAGTCAAAGGAACACATTCTTTCATGAAAAGTTGCATCTCTGTCCCTGTAGTTAATACGTTCTGAATTATTTTTCTTTTTTCAGCCTTTCCCCATGTTGCCTTTATATCCACTGCTCCTGTTGTTGTTGTGATTACTCTATTCATCTATATCCCACCCTTTTCAAGGTAATTTACACAATATTAAAAACAATGGAAATTAAAATGTATGCTATCATAAGTAAAACATATATAAACATTGTAAAATAATAATTTATAGAATTAAAATTATTTAAATGTATTTAACCATTTTTTATTTTTTAATTAAAGCTATTTTTTTTAAAAAAAGACAAGATAAAAATCAACAAGACATTACACAATTAAAATGCCATTACAATTAATTTCTTAAAAATCTGTCAGACTAGATGAGTTTTTGCTGAAGTAAGGATAGTAATATTCATCTGGTTTCTGAACCAGAGTCTTCTTCAATATTTGTCTTTTGATGGCTTTACTTCATTTCAAAGTTTAATGGGTTGGATCCAGTTTATAGGTGGAATTCAAGTAGTGCTATTTCTTTTGTGAAATGGCTCTTGAACCAAGCAATGAGCTTGATCGTTGAAGAAGGTGGACTCTTTTTGTTTGATCTTTCTTCTCCTGCTTAGCCCCTCATCTCCTATCCCTTGCTATCTCCTAACAAACTAGATCTGCAACATTGCAGGAAAAAGATGAAATCAGCAGAAATTTCCTTTTGCTTTTCCATTGATGGAACCACTTTCTCACTCAAAAGCTGCTCTGCACAGAGCACAGTATTAATGGATTCTACCATGAATAAATGGAACTGAGGTGTCATTAAAATCAATGTGATAAGTTAATAACATTGAACTCACATTTATTTCAGTGGAACTAAAATCAACTAACAATCTGGATTCAACCTCTTGTTTTGGCATAGATAACAGCCAAATTAGGAATTCAAAAAAGAGAAAGAAAATAAGTACACCCAACAATATAATATAATACATAGGGTTGCAAAACTATATACAAAACAAACAATGGATAATATAAAAATAACCTTAATATGATGTATATTTTGAATATCTACATGACTCTTGATCCAACCAATGACTCTTTGCTGAGAAAAACTACTTTTTCTATTATGTGCCTATGTGATGGATGCCTCCAGAGCTACAAGAACATTCTGAAACTCTGTTATAACATGTGTGATTGCCTTATAATTCAACCACCCACAATGACACCAAGAATTCCTACTGAATAGCTCAAATCAAATGCAAAACAAATGTGCACATGCAATATATGCTCAAGAGATCGAGGAATAGTTATAAGAAATATAAATTAATCAGCCAATGTTTTTGTCTCATGAAAACATGGAATTCTAATGAACTGCAAGACTGTCTGAAACAGATAACCTACAGATTAATCAGAAGATGCATCCATACTGAAGAAATAATACAGTTTGACACCACTTTAACTGCCATGGCTCAGTGCTATAGAATTCTGGGAATTGTAGTTGTGACACTAGAATGCTAGAATGCTCTGACAGAGAAAGCTAAATGTCTCACAAAATTACAATTCCTTGCATTCCATAGCATTGAGCCATGACAGTTAAAATGGTGTCAGATTGGATTACTTCTGCAGTGTGGATGCATCCTGCATAGCTAGACTGAAATTTTCCTTTCTTTTCTTGAATGTTTGGGCACATCTATGCTGGTTTTATTAATCTGGACTATTGTGCCCTGGCGTTGTCCCAGGTTGACACAATGTAGGTCAATGTGTCCAGTTGGGCCACCAAATGACCACATTGTCCCACTGGCCCAATCCCCTTTGGTGCTGCCATTGTATAATCCTCACTGGCCAAGCAGCTCCCTGTGAGAGCCTGGCCATCCATACCACTTTTTCTGAGGTCAGACTATCATACTTGGACAATGAATGGGGAGGAAGTAGAGCAACCTCCTCCTTGTTGATCAGATGGTTGGTGCCTCTTCTGACCTCAGCAAAAGTGACAGTGACACAAAGGCTCTTGCACAGAGCTGCTTGGCCAGTAAGGCTGCAGGCTGGCACCACCACCAAAGGGAATGGGCTAGTGGGATGATGCAGTGGGTGTGCAGATGTGTGGACATCTGGGTTGCCCCAGAACCAGCCTGATTTTATCTGTTTTCATGATAATCTGATAATCGATTTAATCTGAGACTCCAGAGTAAACAACATTTTCTGTTAAAGCAGATAAAAGTTTGAAGAAACCAATTTGGGGACTCATTGCACCAGATGTGGTCTGAGTCCAGGGTTTCTGCCCAGAGTAGAAAAACTCTTTTTGAATTGAAAGATCTTATGCCCATACTAGATTGGAACAATCTCTAACAGCTCTAACTTCTCATGCATTTCTGTAATCAGGTATGTGTAACAGCCTCTTTCCATATGCCTAGGGAAAGTTCAGAGGATAAATTATATGTGAAGTTGGGAGTCAATAATTTACAAAGGGCAAAACTCCAATTAAAGTTTAGAAGGCTTTCCAAACATTTTGACTCTGTAGTTTTATGTATCATGTTTATTCAGTTTGCTTTGTTTAACTGCTTGATAAGCCTTCCCCATTCTGGTGCTCCTCTGCAGTTTTGAACTACAGTACAACTCACTGAATTTCTGACCACTCACCATGCTGGCTAAAGCTGATGGGAACTGACATCAAAAACACTAGAGAGATCAGGGAAGCCCAGGCTTGGTTATGGTTCTTTTTTCAGCATGGAAATTTTTATAGGGTGATCTAGAATACATTAGGAATTAGCTATGAGAATCTGGGGGGAAATCAAATATAAGGAATATTTAACACTGAGGTCTAGGAAGTAGCAGGAAGCATATGTCCAAGACTCACTTCATACTAGGCTCAGGGGAACAGCATGTAGCAATGTATGTTAACTGAAAGGTTTGCTGATTTGATAGGGAAAGAATATTAAAGGTAATACCTTGAGAATATATGAAATAGTGTCACTTTTCCAAAATAATATTGTGTGAGCCCAATTCAAGGGGGGGGATCTATAAAATGGGAGTATTGAATATCTATGGGAGCCTGCATTTCCTATCTATATTTCACAAATATACAAAATAAAGAGTATTGTAACAGGATAAAGAAAAATCAGTGTGCTGAAGTCAAACTAATACTTTGAATTTCATTTTGACAGCTTTGGGTGTCATAGCAACTTGGCCAATGCATTTCTAAATGTGTGAAAAAGGTGCTAGTTTTTATAGTTCATAGCCTCATAGTTCATACAGATGTTTCTACACATATTTCTTAATATGGAAAGAGCTTGGCTTCAATAGAAACAAAGAACATAAATACAAATAACAAGGACCTGCAAGCATAATCCTGTTTTCAGTGGAAATTCATGAATCAACCACATTCTCAGCCAAAGTGTGATCAACATAGTTTAGAAGGCAGCTTTCCCTGATTTCTCCTTTGGGGATGTAGATTTTTCAAAGATTATTTGCTCTTGAGGGGGGATACCACATATCCAAATTTCATATACCCATGTAAAAAAACAGAAAATCTGTTTTAGTTTACCAGTGCAAGTAAACCAAAGAACCTAAGGTTCATCTCAATTTGGATTCAGAATTTGAAGATGTTGTAATGGATCCAAATTATTTTCAATCAAAACATAGGGGATTATCACACAGGAGGTTTACCATGGGTTAAACCCCAGCAAAATACTCCTGAAGCGTGAAGGTGTGATAGCTAATCGTGCTTCTGATTCATCATTGATAGCCACGGAGCAGCCATTTTTTTCAATAATGGGAACTTCTGTTATGAAGAAATGGCTGCTTTGCGAACACTTTGAGAACGGGAGAAGTGAGGGGACACTTTAATGATGAATCAGAAGTATGATCGGCTATCACACCTTCTTGTTTCAGGAGTGTTTTGATGGCGTTTTACCCATGGTAAGCCTCTCTGTGTGATAATCCTCACAGTCCAATGAAAACTGACAAATTAGTCTCCAAATGAATTAGAGTACCATAGGGTGGATGATTAATTCTTGGGAAAATTCTTGGGAAAATCTTCTCCTCAATGGGGAGTAATGGGGAGGCCAAACCACATTACTGTGAATATTTAATTTAATTTAGGCAAGAATACCAAGGCCTATTCACACTTGTAATTCCTGTATATACAAGGCTGAACCAAACAAGCTCTACCTTTTACAGTTATTTAGCTCAGAATTATCTGACTAATTTTCTTTTGTATTACCAAATATGCCCCCTTTTCAACTATTAATATTGTGTGTGCAACTAGCAAAAACAATGGGAATTATAATGCACATATAGTACAAACTAATGAGCTCAAAGAAGATTTTTCATCCCTGAGTTATCTGGATTTAATCTTTATTATCTTGTGTTTGCTGATTTATATTCAGTGTTTGCGTATGTTATCTCTTGCTAATTCTTCTGTTTCATAATTCTCATTGCAGATTAGAAAAGAACTCAAAGGATATAGTAGCAGGGGCTGTCAAAGGAATTCAAGCATAAAATCTCTTATGGCCTAACAAGCCTAGAACAAGTTTGCAAGCAGGTGGACTATTTTCTATAATAAAAACCTGCCAGGAAAATAATACTGATTGAAAAACAGATTGTCTTGGTCTCTGTAATTTTAGTTTGGGAATGTGAACAATACCTAGAATTACAACTGTAAATTGTACTATAGTATTTTGAAAGCAAAAGGTGGCATCACCTTTTCTTCCCTTCTTAATGGTGTCATTAGTTCAGGGAATTTGGATCCCCCCGTGTGCTGCACAGCATCGCATGGTAGAAGCGATGAGCAGAGGCCAAGTAAACAGTATTGTGGCACTGCACACCACAACGGGGAGTGTGAGGGCCGGAGCCTGAGTTGGTAAAAGCTCCTGCCACCCAGTCTTTTTAAATTTCTTTTGAGAGAGTCACCTTTCAGATCAATGCTCTATATTTTTACTATAATTAATTATCTGTTTTATTCTGTATTTTGTGTTTATGTGTATAGCTTTTTCTTCTTCTTTTGTATTGTAGTTTACTATCGTATTTTACTACTGCATTTTTAGTATTATATTTTAGTATTGTATTCTATTATTGAATTTTAGTATTTTTTATTGAAGTGGTTACAAATGTTTTATTCTGTTGTAAATCGCCATGTACATCAATATCCACATATCTATATAAATAAATGAGTGCTATATAAATAAACAAGAAGACAAAGACGATGAAGAAGAAGGGACTTTCCAAGACCAGTGAATGGAGAATGAACTGATTACATGTTGTTGCATTTGGGTCTGATTGTGGGGTAGCACTGGGTGTGCTGGCGCTGCCACATGATCCACTCCATTTATTATGCCTTATTTATTTTCATTCTATTTATATTTTATTTGAGTTAGTGTGCTTGGTGCTCAGTTTTCTTTTTGTTTGCATTTTATTTTTAGCAATTAGCAGTGGGTGCAGGGTGCAGCTGGCCCAAATAGAGCCTGTAGAGAGCCAGGGCTGTGCCCACAATGACAGATTCAGTCTGGTATTATAGGGGGTCTTTTAATGTTGTTTTATTATTCTTTGTTTTCTGTTAACACAAGTGCTTGTTCATGCCTGGGAAAGGGATTGGGTGGTGTCAAGACCTCTGGCTGGGTTCAAGTGGAGGTTTGAGTGGTCGAAGGCCTAGGGTGTATTGAAACCACCTGTGTTCACTAGAACTCAATTTCTACCTTGTTAAGCCTAGGTCACCCGGCCTGTGCCTGTGGTGAGAGATCAGGCTGACTTGCTTAGGCCTCTAAACTGCACATGAGTTGGCACACATACTTGAGTTAGCATGTCTGGCTAGTTAGTCTGTTGCCATTATCATACAGTTTAGGTTCCCCCTTTCTTGGGCCCAGATGAATCCATTACCATTATCATGTGATGGGTTCCCCATTTCTGAGGCCCAACTAGGCCCCAGCTTTTCAATCTCATGAAACCTACAGGCCTGTTTCCATTAGGTTCCTGCCCTAAGGATAGCCTTCCTATACTTTAGATCCTAGTTATTCTAGTGTTTTGCTGTACACTCTCAACATTTGGGCCTATTCCTGCTTCTTATCTCATTAGGCATTCTGGCCTGTTTCACTGCCACCATTAGGCCCTTTGCCTTAGGGTTAGAGCTTTTTGGCTTCAAGACCTAATTGTTTAGCCCCCACCCCTTCTGGACTTATGCCTCAGCCCTGTGTACATCACAGTGTTTGGGCCCTTTTCATCAGTTTAGCAGCCTTGCCCTGCTAGGCTCCTTCCATACACCTGGTCTCTCCCAGCCTGTTAATCCCATTCATGTTGGGGCCCCTATAGGGGGTCTGTGTTGGACCAGGCCTTCCTTTGCTTATGTTTTCTCCGCACACATCTCTGAGCAAATCAAACTCTGCCAGCATGAAGGCATATTCCCCACTTTCAAACTCACTCATCTAAACAATGGACTTCTAGACCCCTTCTTAAATTTGATTGCCCATGCCAAGAATGTACTACATTTCTCAAATGCTGCACATGATACTGAGCAAACCCATAGGACTTTATTACACAAGAGACAAGCATACTTCTCCTGTGATTAAATCACCATTAAATCCTGTTAATAGTGTGATTAGGGGGAAGATTATCACACCCCATGCTCTTCTCCGGTTCTTGTCCCATTTGTAAAGCGTAATGGAGGTGTTATTTGGTATTAACAGAAACTACTGTTAATACCAAATAATGCCTCCATTACTATTTGCAAACCGGACAAGAACAGGAGAAGCATGCAGGGGTGTGATAATCTTGCCCCCAATTGCACTATTAACAGGATTTAATGGTGATATCATCATGAGAGGAGGATGCTTGCCTCCTCCATGTGATAATCTCCATAGGAAGTGTCCAGTCCATGCAAAATATGTCTTCAAATGAGAAGTTCAACAGCTCAAAATCATCAGAGTAGATAATTTTAGGGTGCCGTGAGTTCTGGAAAGTTGGTATTAAGCATATACTTGCAGTATGTTAAATATATACTAGCACCTGGGATATCATTGCCTACTCTCACAAGTTCTTTATGGCTCTTCCTTTGAAAGCTGTTCAGAAACTATTCATCTAAAAAGTCACAGCCAGGTTTTAACCTGGATCTAATCACTGGTGGCTCAATAATTAAGACACTGACTCTGTTGATTGCAAGATCAGCAGGTTGACAGTTCGAGGCCCAGCTTCTGCCACCAGCTCTCATCACTGGTCCCAGCTTCTGCCACCATAGCAGTTGGAAAGCATGCAAATGCAAGTAGATAAAC
Organism: Sceloporus undulatus; assembly: GCF_019175285.1. Classification (NCBI taxonomy): domain Eukaryota; kingdom Metazoa; phylum Chordata; class Lepidosauria; order Squamata; family Phrynosomatidae; genus Sceloporus; species Sceloporus undulatus. Next base: position 140,680,215 of record NC_056526.1, on the reverse strand, counting down.
AGGTGCCACTCAGGAGGGAAGATAAACAGCGTTCTATGCAATCATGCTGGCTATATGATCACAGAGTAGTGTCTGACAATGCTGGCTCTTCGACTTAGTAATAGAAATGAGCCCCTTCCCCTATGGTTGGACATGACTGGATAATCTTGTCAACAGGAATACCTTTACCTTCTTTAATCATTGCAAATATAGCACACAGCAAAAAGACTTCATTATTTTTATTTTCAAGCATCATTAACCATATGATAGATGTGTAGATGGAAGGCTATTTCCTATGATCCTTTCAGACACAAATTCACAAATATAAAATGTAGGCCTACATTGTTAGTTATGAAGGGAAACTGTTTTACATACAGCTCTCTCTTTAAAGTACATGATAGTGTAGTTAGCAAAAATGTGCTCATACTTTCTATTCTCATACATTTTAAGAGTACATAAATCTTTTGGATTTGGGAATCTGTAGATAACTACAAAATGCCTCAGTGAACTGGTGTCCCTTAATTTCTGTTTACCTTTCCTACAGACATTTTTCTTCTCTAAGTGGTTTCCAAGGAAATACAACATTTACGTTTTTATTGTATTCTGATTTGCAAAGTCAGTTGTCAGAGGGAGGAGTACAAAATAAATCACCATCTATCATATACTAAATTTAATAAAGGAAAATCATCTCTTTACCCCAAAAGCTGGAAGATTATACACACATATGACTTCCACATCGATATTCACTTACCAGTAGTTCCTGAAATCTACAGCACAACTCTTTAAACAACATGAGTATCTTTCCATAAAGAACAAGCATGAATTCAGAATTTGAATGAATAAATAAAGATTCCATCCACAATCTGTAGCAAACAAATGTCAGTAAACCACAGTTCCTCCTTCAAATAATTAAACCATCCATTCATTAGCAAGCAGAGATGGAAGCATTATTTTGAGAGCAGAAGAGTTTGATCAGTATGCTGGTTCCAGAGGCAAGGACACTATGGCCTCAACTAGCCTAATGCTGGTTTTAATTGGTGCTTCAGCAGCACAGAAAGAATCCTGCTAACATAATTAGCACATATATTCAGGATTTTTATTTTGACAACAAGTTATGCTGTGTATATGAGAAATAGGGGCTAGTGGAAACTTTGTATAAGTTATATTGCTATAATGCAAGAAACAGCTGGAATACCATCAACTTAGGCTCAGACATCTAGACTTTATATTTTAGGATCTTTCTGCTTGTTAGATGATCAAATACCATGTTTCTTCTTCCTACTGCATATTCTATCCTTCTGCACCCACCTATGTTATCCTATTCTTGAAACGCACCTATTGTTGACAAATATTATATTCCCCAAGATGTCTGGATAACACACACTGACATTAATAATACAAAATGTTGCCTTGTTAGGAATAATCCAAAGAATTCCAACAAGGGCACATGGGAAGTATGCTGGAAAATTAAGATTCAGAAACCTTGCTCAAACCTTTGTAAGAAAATAAAGTTAAAGTAGGGGGGGGGGGGTTTAGAGACTGTAAAGTTTTGAACTGAAACTAACAGATTTCTGCATATGAGAGGTGGAACATCTGAAAAACTTTAAAGGAAACCAAAATTTTGCCCATAAAAACAAGAGAAATTTTCATCCCTGGGATGCATACTGTTACTAGAAAAAAAGGGGATGGGAGGTAGGAAGCAGACTAAGTGTTCATGTTTTCAGGAAGAGCAACATACCCTACATTCTACTAAAACAGGCATGGAAGAAAGATGAGGAACATTTCATCCTAAACTTAGGAAAATTATTTTTCCTCAGATCCCCAGTAAATCGCTTGACCCTGGTCTCCCAAGGTCGAAGGCTTGTTTAAAAAGAAAGTCTTTGCCTGTTGACAAAAAGACAAGGGGGGATCAAACTCCCTAGTTCCGAAGCCTAGACAAGCAGCAACTGAGAAGACTCTCTCCTGTGTGCCCCCCCCCCACCAAGCCTTGAAAGGAAGTTGAATGCAGAGAAATTCCTTCTCCAAAAATCATAAAATTTGGGCAGGCTTGTATGGGAAGATGTTGGCTTTACAACAGTCTGGACCGAAGCTATATAGGACTTTATAAGTCAAAACCAGTGCTTTAAAATGTGACTGGAAACAGACTATAATTGAAATATATCCAAGAAAATACCCATCAGACCTATATCAAACACAGCATCCAAGTTGGAATGGATTCAAGTGCTTTCATTTGAAAAGTGTCATGCTATTTTTTCACAGCAGGCTGCTAAGTAGCCTGTATGGAGCTACTTAGTGCTACTTTGTTACTACTGTAGGGCAGAGCATAAAAAGATGCCTCACCACTTGAAACACCTCCACTGGATGAATGCAATGGTGGTGTAAATGTAACGGTAGTTGAGAAGAATGATTTCTTCACTGCCACCACCACTGAGTAGCAGGCTTTTCAATCGGACTCACTCTGGGTTTTCCACCATTGATGGTCGATTCTCTGTTCCATTTGGTTCATCGCTATGGTCCCTAATGAATCAGGGGGCTCACTTGGCTTCACTGCCTGGAAGAGAATGCTTAGGAATGATTGTATCCACTGGTCTTGGCCATTTCCACAACCTTGAAAGACACAAGTGCCATATGTTAGTTAGGGTGAGCAAAGTGCAGCCCATGGGCCCCAGGTTGTCTCCCAAGTTTCTTTATGAGGCTACTAAGAGCCCCCAAACCCATCATCCTGAGGGACAGGGAACCAATTTTCCCATGCCTTTGTCTGCCATGGGCACACTTTCTGTAAAACAAAACAAAACAAAACAAAATGATGGTGGTTCAAGTTCACCATGATCACAGGAGTTCCTCTCCCATTGCTACCCTGCTAGTAGTACCCAGGTTTCCCCTTCAAAGTTTCCAAAATCATTTGGCATGGTGACATAGTGATGCTCTGTGAGGAGCTTCTGGGGTTTGTGGAAATAGTGGCTGCCAGCTGACAACTGCCAAAAAAAAAAAAGCTCCTGCATTGTTCAATATGTTGCTAAACCATCCTCTGCCACCCATATTTGCCAGGATATTTCTTCTTTCCATTTTAACCCATGTCCGAAATTAGAAGGGGTGACTTTCAGCTAAACAAAAGCTTTAGAGATGTATAATGCCAATTATTTAAAATCCAAGCTCCTGGAAACATAATTAGAATCTTGCTTACCACTCCAAATGCTGGGATCCACTTCTGGATCTGTACAAATTTAGTAGTCCCTTGGCTGCATTGGTAGAACAGTGCAGGGGATTGCTCTTTGAATCCCAAAGCTGTTCTCAGAATTAGTTGCTAATACCAAGAAGCCTATCACTTCAAAATCAGATAGTGGACATTGGAAAGGTAGCAGAGGCTGGCTGTTGGACAGCCCCATTCCTTTTTTGTCATTTTGTTCCAGGTCAATAATACAGTAAGTGAAGGCTATCTTCTATTTTGAAGAACACCAACTAACAAAGCTAATCCTAGCTTGATTCCCCCCAACACACACACACATTTTGTCCACAACTCCCATTAGCCTTGACCATTAACTGTATTTGCTAGGAGTGATGGAAATTGGAGGATAAAACAGCAGGGGAGATCCAGATAAGTACAAGCTAAAAGGTGGCTGGTTAAGCAGTTTTAAAATACAAAGTTGTTTTGCTAAGTCAAAAGACACTGAGGCATTAACTTATTCAAGGTGAAAGTAAGTGCATAAGATGTATGGGAGAAGTTGGTCCTTCAACTTGTGGATGTTCATTAGAACATCCATAGAGAGATCTCTGTAGAAACCTGGAGCTCCTTTATCAACATTTAAACAAATACACATTGGCCAACAGAGGCAGATGCAAGCATTAATTAACGATGTATGTTAATTGGCTGAAAAAAACTAACAACTCTCACATATATATGGACACATAACAAATATAAGGAATTTAGACAGTTGAAAGTTAATGATATGAAATTAATATTTATCTGAACTTTTACATAACACCTTACATTCTTGTGGTATTTTTGTCCTATTTATTATTGCTGCTGATTCTCATATTTTCAGATCTCACATTCCATAGATACAGCCTGTAATATGGTAACATACCATCTGTGTTATTATTCCATTAGTAATTGAATAGAATGAGTATCAATGTTAAATCCTAAACCTGCAAACTCTTTCATACATGTTCTCTTTAATGAGCAAGGGCATTCACTTCACTGGGGGCTACTGTCAATGTGTAACGTATGCACATAAATTTTGCAGGTTGGAGCAATTTAGTTGTGTTCATTTATCAGTTAATTAAATAACAACAGTTTGAAACTGCATGCAGCAATACTAAGCAGAGAAATTAAGGGCACTGTTAAATATCTGACTCTTGCCTTGGTGTGCGTGCAGTTTGACTAAAATCAGCATTCTGGATCAGTAGGTATTAGTCACCTGCTGTGAAGTAAAGGAGATAATTCTAAGCTTCTACTTGAAATGCTTGGCATGAGATCCACATGTCAAGGTTTAATTTTGTGTCAAGGGCATGAAATCCAGAGTCACTGCTAAGCAAAGACATTTTAAATAGATTACATTCTAAATAAATGGATGGGAAACAGGATGTGTGTAGAGTTACAAATATCCCCCATTGCAATACACTTAGAAGAAAAATTAGTTGCATTTCCAGAGAGAGAGCGAGAGAGAGCAAAAGAGCAAGAGAGGGAGAGGGGGAGAGAGAGAGAGAGAGAGCATTTTCCAAACTACAGTTAGCCAAATTTTTCATCAACAGGATGTACATCAAGGTCCAAAATGTGAACTTTCATTAATGTATTCATACAAATTCACACCCTTCCTGTTATTGATACATATATTTGAGACACATAACACTGCAGTCTGTGTGTCATTTAAATAGTTTTGAATGTATTCAAAAGGGAATTATTTGCATGGCATAAGATTAGGATGGATAAATCATAACATGGTTTCCTTCCTGTAAATATTGATGTGAAGATGTTGTGAGGTAAATATAATAAATTATGCATTATCACAACGTGAAAATAAATTATAAACATAGGAAGCTGCTTCTATTAAGTTGGACTATTTGTCCATCTGGTCCAATGTTATCTACTTTTAACTGTCAGTGATTTTCTAGTATCACAACTAGAAGCCTTTCTTATCATCTTCTAATTACAGATTGTAATGGAGAGCTGAGTGACTATACCTGGGACTTTCTTCATTTTCTGCCACTGTACCATTGTATCTCCCAGAAGAAGCACTTACAAGGTTTAGCAATAGCAATAGCAACTACATTTCTATACCATTTATCAATGCACTTAAGCACTCCCTAAGAGGTTTACAATGTGTAAGGTACTTGCCCCCAACAAGCTGGGTACTAATTTTAGCAACCTTGGAAGGATGCCAGGCTGAGTCGACCCTGAGCCCTGACTGGTATTGAACTCACAACCTTGTGGTTTGTGAGTGTGTGGCTGCAGTATAGATATTTAACCACTGTGGCACCAGGGTTCCCTTGGTTTAAGACTTCTTTGTCTCAAAAATGGTATTCATCACCAGCATTCAGTGGTGAGGTTTGCTTCCTTTCCCTTTAGAAGGGAAGGGATAATGGTCAGGATCACGGAACAAGTATAGGAAAAATGAGGCAATCCCCAGTGACCTAGAGAAGAGGTCTACAACTCATTCCCTCACTGCATTATTAGTAGGTAACAGAGAAGTACCTTCTTCCTGACTGCTATTCGTTCAATGCAGGATGACGTCTAGCTAAAGAAGGCATAACCACAGAAAAATGTATGGAAGCCAGTAGCAAAAGTGCAGCTGGCTTACTCTTGTGTTTTGTCCACTTTAGAGCCTGTAAGCCCCACAAAATTATGGGGATGTGGGGATGTGATCTGGATCCATTTGGAAGACTTTCAGCTGGGAAACTGCCTGTGTGTTAGTGACACATATCAGTCCACCCAAGGAATTGCACCTAGGGTGTGCCAACAGCGGCCTCCTCTTTCAGATGATATATTCTCACAAACCCTATTAACTTTTCCCTACCAATAGTTTCTGTTAATGAATGCTTGTATTCTATAACCCTCCCCCCCCCCAAAAAAAAATAAAAAAAAAAATAAATCTGATGTCTGGTCACTGAAATATTTCTCTGCTTCTGCTTTTCACCTCTGAATCATTCAAAAATTTCTTTTAAAACTCTTTTTAAGGTTTGGAGACATGAAATAGTCAGATGAAGCATGGTCTGGAGAGTAGGGTGCATGCATGGTCAAGAGAACACTCATTCAAGCTACAATGACAAAATTACTCTCAGATTTTGGGAAGTGGTTTGGGCCCATAACTTTTTAGCATCCCTTCATATTTTTCATGAAATTCTGATATTCTCCCTTAGATGCTGAATATTGAAGAGTTCAGGCAAAAATAGAGATAAACAAGATATGACTTTGAAATAACTTTTATCCAGAAGCAAACAGATCAGTATCCCACACATACATTATTAATTCTCCACTTTTATTATCATAGTGTATTGAAGATAGAGTGGAAATAATTTGCTGTGGACTGTGTGCTTTTCAATATCAAAGTAAGTTTGCATGTCTTTATAGATAAGGTAATCTGGCATGACAAAGATATGTTCTGACAACCTGAATTCAAAGGAGTGAGGTTCATCTGCAAATATTAACACTAGGAGGTGGCCAAAACAGTTTTTTAAAGACAACAAAGATCCTTGTATAAATTTATTTTCACAGAAGCCATGTTCCCCCCCAATGCAAAATCTACAACTCTATTAAAAGAAAGTGAATTATGTAAAATATTAGATCACTTGAAAGCTACAACATTTATGTAGGCCTAGCAGCAGAAGGCAGGTACAACATGGGAAGTAATATTTTAGAAACTAGTTAGTTATAATTTCAGAGCCACAAAAATAGCTAGTTGCTGTTTACAGTTTAAAGTAACTATACATTTGCATTCTTAGAAAATTAATAAATAATTTCTTTGTTAACTATTTGTTTGAGTTATGTTCAGGTTTTTGTTTTTTGAAAATGGGAATGCTATTTGGTATGTTAATACATGATATAAAGCACACTTAAGTAGCAAAACCACCCCTGCAATAATAAAAGTGACTAAAATTGTTACACTGCAAAAGGAGTGAAGTTATTTGTGATTATGATAAAATAATTTAGTTATGCCTTAGCTGTTGTAACAATGATTGGTTGTAACCAATTCATTATTATAATTAATTATTCATAGAAGCAGGGAGGCCCCTTTGCCTCCTTGTTAGAGAATGCTCCTCAAGTGCATCCCATTCCCATCTGATGAAGGAGCATTTTCTGAAATTGAACTGAATGTCCATCTCCTACTCACTCAGAGTCCCACTTGAGCATTACAGTCTTACATATAATCCTAACAATCCATTCATTTTTCTAGTATTATTTGTATTCATATTACCTTTCCAAATGTCTGAATATGAAGCTTTCTCCTACATGACAGCTGTAGAATTCTCTCTGAGGCTGCATCCACACTGCAGAAATAATCCAGGTTGAAATCACTTTAACTGCCATGGCTCAGTGCTATAGGAAATCTGGAAACTAGTTTGTTGTGCCACAAGAGCTCTCTTATAGAGAAAGCTAAATGTCTCACAAAACTACAAAATCTGGAATTCCATAGCATTGAGCCATGGTAGTTAAGGGGGGTCAAATTGGATTATTTCTGTAGTGTGGATGAAGCTTAAAACAAGATTCCTTTGGTCTTTTTAACTGTTCCCACCATGTAAAGGACTACAATTTGTAGGAAGGCCTTTCATTAACCATGGTATTTTATGTTGGTTCTTGTATTTTCTTTTCTACTCTATGTTTGACAGGGTGCTTTTTGGTACCTGCATCTCACACCACATATGAACACAATCCACTCCTTGAGTCTGTAGTGGAGAGATATGTTTGAGGTTTAAAGAAAGAGGACAGAAAAGTCAGAAAAAGCACTCACACCACCTTAGTACTCTCACACCAAATGAAATTATCCTCTGAAAAATCTCTTTGAACACCCATTAGTCATCAGTATCACTTTCCAAATTTCCCAAATATCATTCCTTGTTTGGCAGAAGTTTTTTTTCCTGTCTGTTCTTTCAAAACATGTCTGAATTTTGAAAATGTATCTGAGGCATATGCTCAGGAGCTGGGCACGCAGTAGCATCAATTTATTCTTGAAACAGGTGACAGAATTAATCATTTGACAACAGTTTTATCTGTACCTTGCAGCTTCATCTGAAATTAGTTTAATTTGATAGTGAGTGTCATGGTGAGTCCCAGTCACCCCACTCTTTTCTTCTTGTGGCAGCACAATGGGTATTGTTATCTCACCATTGCCACCAAATTATCACAGCACATGTTTACTTTTCCAAAACTATTTTTCATATTTAATTGTGACCCTGACACCTCTCTGTGACTGTCACTTTATTCTATTCATAAACACCAACTAGGTGTAAAACTGTTCCCCTATTTGTAAATGGAGGTAGCTTGGTTAATTACTCAAGGTCCAGGCAAACCTTTATTTGAAACAGGAATAAAACTTCATTAAAAGATCTAAACAATGTTTCACTTGTTGAGATGATACATTCATTCATTACTTTAAGGTGATATCATCGTTATTTTGTAACTGAAGGAATTTCTTAATGTTAGGTAGCAAGTCTCTCTCTTGCTTAGTTATCAGTGCTGAGCGAGAATTCTGTATGTTGAGATTAATTTTCTTCCAGCTGTGACCAACTGAATAGTAGCCTCATGAAGTTCAGGGCTTTATCAATTACATTGCTCATGTCCAACATTTTAATATCTTTAACACATAAACACCTGTTTATGAATGAGGCAATGGTAAAGGAAAACACAAGATGAAGTCTTTAACATCTGTGACATGATAAACAAACTAATTTTATCAATAGACTAGCAAACTGATCTTGTGTATATGTGTGTGTATGTGCAACTTCAATGCTGCTGCTGACCTATGGCAACCCCATGAATTTTTGCTGGCTTTTCTCAGGCAAGGAATACCACCTTTCAGGTTCCAAATCCTTCCTATAAGATTTACTAGAAGGAAGGAAAGACATTCAAAAATATGCACAAAATGGCAGATAAATGTATTTCTGAAGTGTTGGGAAAATTTGGTGAGGAAAATCCTGGATTGATTAAAATCTTTGCAGTTGAGGGCTTATTCTGGGAAAAATTTGAATCTTTTTGTACAGAAAATAGTATTTTTTTTGTACAGGAAACTGAATTTTCTCTGCATAAAATACTATTTCTATGTAGAAACAGTATTTTCTAAGTCAAAGAACCACATGCTAATTTAGAGTAGAGTGAGTCATGAACTGAAAATAGTCTTTGAAAATTACTGTTTTAAAAGGGTTTCTCACAAGAGAAGAAAATGACTTAAACTTCTTATTTTTCCTTTGATAACAACATTAAGCAAGAATTGCATCCCTGCTCACAAGGAAAATAAGAATATAGGATAACATTACAGTAAATAATATTAGCCTTTAAAAAGGATTTTTTCCTGCAGTGCGGATGCAGGTCAATGTGAAAAACCTTGTAGGTTTTTTCCAAGAAAATGTTATTAAGCTTTCCTACATACAATATTGTTAAACACACACACACACAATATTATTACAATCTTGTACCCACCATACATACATCTTCCCTTCATCCCATCTTCATAGCATTCATTAACTTCATCTTAATAATTCTTGGTTATTGGTTAATTATATCCTGTCATATCACTTACCTTGTAGTTAACTATTAATTCTATCACCACCTTCATGAAACTGATAACCTTAAATTATTATCATGAGTCCAGTAAACCTATCACTACTAAATCACCCCATTACTTACAAATTTAGTAACTATTTCCCAGTTTTTCTTGCAATTAGCAGTTTTCCCTTCTCTCAACAAATGGTTCAATTTTGTCTATCTCAGCCAAAAAACTTTTGCGTTTTATGTATGTCATATGTTGTCTTATGAGATCCTTGAATGAACAACACATAATACAATCTCCCTTTGAAGCCACAGAAATACAGATGGGTTTAATAAATGAAATGGGGTTTATTTACAAAATGTTAAAAAGTGGGAAACTAAAGTGAAGGCTGCCAATAGAACTGAATGGAGTAAACATACATTGTTCTTGCTGTCTTTTACATCTATGCAAAGAGTGGGCAAATTGAAGCCTGGGGGTAAAAAAAAAAGCAACCCTGCAATTTGCCATTTTAGTTTGGCAGAAAATGACTAAATGCAATATTAGCAGAAAGAGGAACTGAATGTACTAGACAATGCAATGCCAATATCATAGTCACTTTACTTCTTTTTAGTTCAGTAGGAATAATGACGATTGTGGTATCATGTTAACTAAAGGTAGTGTGAGAACATTTAAGTTTCATTCATCTATCTATCTGTATCTGTCTGTCTATATCATAATCAAGTATGATTGAGGGATTTATATGGTAATGAGCAGGGGAATGGTGATTGATTTGATAATAATTAATACAGATTTTTTTTAAAAAAAATAAACCAGTTTTACTTATTCAAGTGTATAGAGGACGTACAACTCAAGACATCCCATTAAAAACTGGTCAGTCACCAGAATATTGTTTCATGTTTTTGGACTTTATAAAATGAAATGTACCTTTTCACAATATCCATTACTTTTGTACAAAAGGAATGTGCTTTCTGAAAAAGATGCTGGCTAAGATGCTGCATTGGTCCATGAAAAGCAAAAGGTTTCAAATATATAGTTCTGTGCAGAGGTCATCTGTTAAACCTCAGTGGGCACTGATGATGATGTTTACTGACTGGAGGAAGGGACTGGGAAGCAGTCAGATAACATAGCATTTGCTAAGGGAAGAGAAATGTTGCCACTCTCCTTGAGACTTGAAAGAGCAACTTCATTTCAATTATTGGGCTTAATCTACAAAAAGAAAAGGGGTTGGATGCCTTCCCCATCCTCTCTGTGGCCTGTAATCCTGCCACCATCAGATCAGGTTACGGATGGAAAAAATATTCAAAGATATTTGAAAAATGGTTAAAAAAACATTTTCAGTGTTGAGTAATCCTAACAAGAAAACTCCTGGATTGATGAGAACATTGGTACTTCAGGATTTATTGTGTGCAAAATTCATACATGGCTGTTCTGCACAGAAAGCAGCATTTACTTTTCAGGAAACAGCATTTTCTGCAAGGAAAACAATATTTCAGTGTATTATTATTATTATTATTATTATTATTATTATTATTATTATTATTATTAACCTTTATTTATGAAGTGCTGTAAATTTACACAGCGCTGTACATGCAATCTTTTTAGTTAGACGGTTCCCTGCCCTCAGGCTTACAATATTTACTCCTGTCCAGAAAATAAAAAGGAGCAGGGAGAAGAGGGGGACAAGGGGATGTAGCAGCACCTTGATGACTAGCATTTTTTAAAAAAATTGCATCAGATTTTATGGATATAAACCTACTTCTTTTGAGGCAGTACAGAGTGCTGGGTCCCATCCAGTTCTCCAGAACTCATGTGTAATGTAGATAACAGAAGTGCTAATGTGATCCTGCTTGTGCATTTTTCAAATGCCACAATCGTCCAATAATTTGTAATAGAGTTGATGTTGCAGGAAGTTTTTAATTGAGAAGCTTTTAATCTTTTGTAATTATTAATTGCTTTAAATGGATTTTATTGGAAGTCACTTAGAGATGTTAGGATAAAGGCTAGGATACAAATATTTTAATAAATAATAAATAATGTTGCACCTGGCTTCCACATAAAGGCACAAGAACACAAATTGGTCTACAAGTATGAATGAGGGTTCATTTACTTTTTTTTAATTTTTTATAAAAAAAACTTTATTAGTTTTAAAAATACAAATAAAAAACACAGATTTACATATCACTGTAGACTTAATGATTGGTAACATAATAAAATAAACACATACACAAACATAAACCATCCATCCTAATATTTCCCAATCAATATAAAGCACCTGCCTTCCTTATTCCAAACAATAAACCTTTCACTTTACATCCTTTCCAATCCTTTCTTATTCTCTTACACTCTTATCACTCTCTCCTTCTTCTCTACTACCTACGCTCTTAAGTTCTTGACTTAACTTACCTTACCTATGCTAACCTTCGTCTTCACTTACTTAACCTATCCTACTCCTATCCCTACCCTCACTCGTACACATACTTAACAAACAACACAAAATGACTTCCTTTCACCAGTTTCGCTCTATACTTGTTAATAATGTCTTTCTTACTTTTGTATCTTTTCTTGTGGATCCTTCTTCCTTTAGTGCATCTCTTTTTAATCTATTCTATTTCCTAATTTATCTAACATACCTCTAAAGTACTATTCCTTCTAAAGCTTCTTATTACAAATTCAGCGCTGCTATCTTACCCCATCTTGATTCTAGATACTTAAGAACTTCAGTCCATTCATCTTTTACTTGATCTTTTGACTTTTCTTTAATTATTTGTGTCAAACTATCCATTTCGAATCCTTCATACAGTAATGAGGGTTCATTTACAAAACTAGTAGAAAAACAATTTTATGTTTACCAACATAACCATAACAGGATAAAACATAATATTAGAAATATAAAATATTTGTGCCGCTTAATGTCTTGAGTTCACAATGACAACTGATCCCTGCCAAGTGGGGTGGATAATTAAGTTTCAGAAAAGCACAGAAAACTAGCTACACTGTTATCTCAGCAGCCCACTGTGAAATGACCACTTCGTGTGGCTTCTTCTTCTTCTTCTTTTAAAAAACCTCTTTCAAAGCAATACTTACATCTTTTCTTTCATCTGGAAAATGTCAAAAACTATTCCGATGATGCATAGCTCAGAGCAATCAATCATGTCTGTATATTTATCAAACGGAAGAGGAAAGGCACAGTGGTCAATGTCATTTATCATCTGCTCATTGTATTAGAACTTGTTGCTATATGCACAACATGGTAGGTCTTCACAAAAATGAAAGAACACTAATAATAAAAAATGTCAAGAGGTAAATCAGATACCCAAGGGAACTTTTCTTCAATCAATTCTACAATTAATTTCAGCAACATTTCATTGGCAGATAAATACATTTCTCTTTTCTTGTCATTTAGACAGGATACAGACCTCCCCTTTGGGCTGGCCTGCACCCGCCTCTTTCCCCAGCGGATCGGGGCCTGAACAGCCACAGCCCCAAAACCCCCAATCCACCGCTTCTCCAGGCCTCAGGGAAGTGGCAAAACACCCCCAAGGACACTCCGACAGTGTCTGGGAAAGAGAGAAAGGGGCCTCTCGGCCCCTTTCTCTTCTGTATCACTGGCACAGCCATGTAAAGGCTGTGCCAGCAATACCTGCAGTGAAAGGAGCTCCGTTTCAGAGCTCCTTCCAGCGCCGCTGAAAGGGCGCCACAAGCACACTGTAGTCGCGTGTGCACATCATGCCCATGCTGCGCTGTTTGGCTATGGCACGGCAGTGACATCATAATGGCGGTGCCCATGTAGACAGGGCACTGCCATTTTGACAGCATGGTTATGTGCTAGGGTTGCGGGGCGTCTGTAAAGGACGCCCCAAGGCAACCCTAGAACATATCCAGACCGGCTCAAGGCACCAGTCTGGATACCACCTTAGATTATTTTAATAGTCTGGCTTTGGTTGACAATTTTGCTATTCATTTTTGTTGGTTAGTTTCTAGGATATCTTTTGGATTAACCCTTCTAGTTAATTGGTATGGTTGTAATCAATGTGCTAGTATAACTTCTCTTCTTCTAAATCACTTCATGGCACCATTTGGCTGTATGAAGTGAATTGAAAGAGAAAATCTCAGCATTCCAAATGTGAACTGGCCAGGGAGCGACTCAACTATGGGATATCCCTAGGGTTCAGCTGGTTCACTGCAGGGAAACTGAGGAGGTAGTTTGGGAAATAGACCACCTGCCACAGCTGCTCCTGCACCAGGTTGCTCTCTCTATATTGCAGATCTCAAGAAAATGCACCTAAATTGGTTAATTTAAATAAAGTGGCCCATTTTACAACCCATGTTATGCATCTGTTTTCATTATTTCCAAGTTGGTCAGCAATGCTGTGTGTGAGTAATTAACACACCTGAAGCATAGGAACATAGGTAGAAAGTAGCTACCTATAAAGAAAGTAGCTTTATTCCAAAATTATCTTCAGAACTATTAGATTAGATAAATGATGAACTTAACCAAGTTGAATTTTTGGACTTAAAGTTCAAATGTTGATCCCTCACTCCCCCCTCCCCACCAAAAAAACCTTTATGATTCTGGTGGTTGCTTTACATATGGTAATATATATTTCTTCACCTACTTCAATATTTGGTAAGCCAGGCCTGCTTGGAAACCACCAGCTTATTCTGCTGAGTGAAACCCTGGACATCTGACCCAATGTCCTTACCAGAATACTAACTACTAAAAAGTTAAGCTGTAGTTGAATATACAATGCAGAACACTGAATGATAAAATAGTTTTACAGATGTTAATAGAGACAGTGCGTTTATATAAAAGTCGATTGCCCAGAGCACCACTCATTCATCTGGCAAACATTTTGTGAGTGGAACTTCTGGTGTGAGAAGGCCAGAGGGTATCAAAATGACCATGAAATAGCCTTCCTTAAATTGCATAATTCTTTCCTCGGCCATTGCAGCATCCTAAAACACAGAATAAATCAATACATTTTTATGAGAAATCTAGAAAGACTTCTCTCCCATACTTCCCATTATCATCATCAGTCTGTGGGGAAATTATCCAGTAAATAGTTGAGAGGAAAACGTTATTTGCAGTCTTTCAAATGAAGTCTAAACTAGCCACTAGTGTCTATTATGTTTGAATTAAAAACTCTGTTTAAGAGTAGCCTGCTTTCTTGCAAAGTATTTTCACATTGTATGAAAACTGTTAATATGCATGAGTGAGTGAATGAATGAATGAATGATGTTCTGCCTTAATGAGAAAGCATGCTATCATGGGAGCTAATATAAGAAATGGATTATATCATCAGGTTCTGCTAGAATAGTGTTTAAGCCTTGGGAGTATGCATAACATTACAATTTCTGAATGTCATGTATTTGACTGGAAGCTCAACACTGTAAAACTAAAATGCCTAACAGTAGTTGCAGGATTTCAGGAAGGATGAGTACTTGGTAGGGAGGCTCTCATTTTCTTAGTGAAAGTTCTTGGGGAAAGGAAAGCAATGTCTGGAACAATAAAATATGGGGTGGGAAACATGGAGAATACTCTTTTGTGAGAGAAGAGCATGATCAGCCCAAGACATTGTACTGCCTGAAGTGAATTATTACCAAATTGATGCTTTTCCCTCACCCCAACCAAGAAGTATAGTGCTCCAAAGTGATCATAATCAAAGTATTATACCAGAAGTAGGTATCTGTGGGAGTAAAACTGTAATGATAATGTAACTAGCAATCTACTGCTTTTTCACAAAACAAACATTACCTGATGTAGCCACTTCACTCTGTCTAGCAGGACCAACTTTTATAACAGTTGGTTCATCCACGCATATACAGGAATAAATATCTTCATTCTGTCCTTCTTCCACTGGGATATGGTAGTTTTCCATCTGGCAGTGGTTGTATTTTGTGGCAAAGTTATCTTGCTCCAAAATTACTTGTGGTGTTTGATATTTCACAGGTCAAATATTTTGAATCAAACTGATAGAAAACATAGATAATATAATGGGAAAGAGAATAATCAAATTAGTTCAAAATTGCATCCGTATGCAAAATTATTCAACTTCCAATCTCTGCAAATTCGGGAACAAATACATAAATAAGAATTTAGGAATAAAATAATCTAGTAAAACTAGTATTAAAATCAAACAAGTATCTAAAAATGTTAGCTCCACTTCTGCATTCATTTTACTGGGATTAATTTCTGTTAAACTCAAAGGTACAATATAGTAAGGGACAAGTTAGTGTCCCTTACTATCTTCACTAGACAGAAAATAGGCAGAAGGAGGTGCAGATGGACTTGGAATCTCACTGATGGTAAAGTTGCCAATCCATCAAGGTATTCCTTCTATTAACAAGTTTATGGATTTATAAATGGATTTATAAAAACTAATAAACAGTAAAACAATGTAATTTTAAAAGTCTGTCTTTTCTATCTTTTTTCACTTCTATCTTCTCTCAGTTTTTGTACATTCTTTCCAATTTTTAACATATCTGAAATTCTCAATTTTTTTCTAAAATCACTCATTGAATAAATTATTACAAAGAGTTCTAATATTAAAAAAGTCATAGTGCAAAGATTTCATATTAAATACTAATACTTGTCATATACAGAGCTTGACATTCCCCTAAAGAATTTTCTTTAGGCTAAAATGGACTTTAAATAAATTGCACAAGCCAGTCTTTTTCATATATTTTATGAAAAACCTATTCACAAATAAAAACAGCCCTAGTTTTTATACAGTGCCTTTGTCTATCTTGATTATCTTTTATATTCTTGCTAAAATAAGAGTCAATGACCATTCAGCTTACCTTTGTATGACATTTTCTTTTTTAAGGAATAGGGATGGAATTCCTCACTAGGTTTCTTATCAAAGGAAATAACAGGTAATTATAATGATTTTCTTCCACAATTTGAACTGAGGGCTGCTCACCAATGGGCAGCATTGTACTTGTGAGCTACATTTAAATTTAAGACATGTCCTGTATTGTAATGATACAGTATATTCGGTTGTACACTTCATGCAATGGTACAGGAGGATGAGATTCTATTCTACTGTAGGGGACTTCACAGGGATAACTACATTGGTGAATGTGAAGGCATTGATGTTTGTGAAAGGACAAAAAAGGCCATGGGAGAACAAAGTGAGAATAAAGGGTAGAAGGCAAAAATACTGATGGCAACAGAAGGGGATAGTGTCAACTATGGCCCTGTACAGATGGACTCTTTGCGGCGTGTCCACAACGTGCTAGGGTTGCCTCGTGGCGCCGCGTGCACATGCCCCACAACCCTAGCATGTTGTGCATGCGCCACCATTACGCAGCACCATACAGATGGCGTGTGTAATGATGACATCACAGCTGTGCTGCCTCCAAACGGTGCTATGCAGCTGCGACATAACCGCGCCATCTCTGGTGTTTTGTGGCACCACAAAAAGGAGCTGCTTTTTGGAGCTCCTTTTCTGCTGTGCAGCAGCGCCACACAATTTGTATGCTGCGGCGCTTTTGCGCAGCAAAGAGAGCCACCTCCTTGGACTCTCTTTTTGGCAGTCTGTACCCTGCCTATATTTCTGCAATGGGTGCCTTGAGCAGGGGTTTCCTCAGAAATGTGTGCTCTGAGATAGGACCCTTAAGGAATGCCCAATGCCATGTGAATAATAGCTAATTCCAAGAATAGTCTATGCTGTGCATCTGACCCTAAGAATCTTCCCTCCCAATAGGCTTTACTTCCCAACATTACTGTATTTGTCTCCCTAGTAAACATGCAACCTGCTCATATAATACATCATTATGGCCAAAGGGAGCACCATATTGATTCCAGCTATGCACTAACATGAAGGAGAATGCTGCTTTCCAACAACTGTAACAATATATCATTGAGCAACAATAAGAATTACAATGTTCATATGGGATGGAGATATGCTGCCATGCTGACAAAAGGATCCATCAGGATGCCACATGCAGCAAACAATGGGTTTAGGAGAACACCATATGTAGTAAAAGGAATGAGTGTACGGGATACCATACACAGTAACAGAAATATTAATGAAGTTAGCAAGCCATTACATACAGCAACAGGAATAACAAGACACTGTAAGCTGCTGGAGGAACAATAAGGGAGTACAGTGGGATTCCCTACACAGCACAGCGAGGACAGGGCACTAGATACAGTGGCAGAAATGTCAAACACAGAGGAGATATAATATAGCAACAGGAACAATGGGAATTTTTGATGTCAACATAGATAGCAACAGGATACCATAAATATGGCAAGGTGGTTGGTGGTTGGGTGTTATTTATTTGCTTTTATTTTTTAAAAAGAGGATTTTTAAAGAAGTCTGAAATAGCCTGCAGTATTCAAAAGTGTTCTATGGTTGCATATAAGGAGGAATTTGAAGGCATGAAGGAAGTCAGGAAGGCCAACCATGAGAAATAGTCAACTGGCTTCCACTTAAAGGAAACTCTTAACAGAAAAGTTCATGGTCAAATATCTTTCTGTGACAATGGAAACATGAGTTTGATCTGAAATCTGAAAATACATTCCTCAGAGAAGACTGACAAATAGAAAATGTTTCTGCTAAGGAACAGCTTTAAAATCTCATTATCTACATGAGCAGAGTTCAAGTGGTAGATCACATCCTTTATATTTATTTTTGCTGTCATCTTTCCTTCTCTTTGTATTTATATCAAGTTCTCAAGTTGACTGTTTGAATAAAATCAATTTACTGTTTTTTTCAAAATGAACAAGCCAATGAACATTTTTATTATTTTCTCCCCAAGTCTTGTTTTCATTATGAAACAACAGAATGAATTCAGATGTTGATCCTTTTCCATAACTCTATTACATATCAATCAAAGTGTCATTAAAATAAAATCAGCAGTGTTTGGGAAATCACCCAGGAATCAACACAGCTGTTATATGATTAGAAATTTTTCAATAATATATGAAAGGAGTGTATGTGCTGGAGTTTTCTAAATCCACCTTGGAATAATAGAAGAAAGTGGGACAAGGGATGTTTTACTTTGAAGGAAAGCAGAATATAGGTTGGTTTTTTCTTTGAAAATAAACAGAATATTCTGTGTTAACTAAAACTCCCTGATGTTGTACAAATATAACAAGAAAAAATAGTTACTGTTTGTAGGGAAACACCTCTCAGATTTTACATTGTAGAACATTTACCTGTTCACATTCAAATGTGTAGGCTTTGTTTTGTAACTTTTGTAGGCAGACAAGGACAGATCAATAGCAGATTCCAAGAGAACACAGTGGGGAATGCATCCATGTCATCTGACCTTTTGCATATCTTCAAGGTGTTAATGATTTTGTAGAAAGAAGAATTGACAAATAGAGCAAAGATAAGATTCATTGATTAGTGATATTATCACTTGGCATGTCAGTGATGGTTTCATTGACAAAGAAATGATTGTTTTAGTTTGCATGTGATTACAAAAATGCAGCTTGCCAACAACAGAAAAGATATAGATAAAGACAATGCTGTCATTTTGAAATGCAAAACAGAAGTCACCTTTATGACTAAGTTTTTGTTTTTGAAAAAAAAAGGTTTTATTAGTGTATAGTGTCAAGAGTACTCACATAAATGGAATTCTAACCATTTATAACCATGGTTATCCTATCCATATATACCATCTTGTTTCACTGCATAAACCATCCCAGAAATATGTAACTATGGTCCAAAACACACTGCAGTAATCATTCTGTTTGTAATCGCTTTAATTGCACCGCTTTAATTGCCCTGGATCAGTGCTAAAGAATTCTGGGAAATATGGCTTTGTGAGACGCTGAGCTGCTCTGTCAGAGAGCTCTGGTGCCACAATAAACTACAATTCCCAGGATTCACTTGTACTAAGCCAAGGCAGTTTAAGTAGTCTCAAACTGGATTATTTTTGAAGTGTGACCTATATCAAATTTCCTTATATTGAATGAGATCATTTTTAGGGATCATACCTTCCAACAGATAAAAACAAGGACATGTGAAGCAAAGCAGCAGTAGACTGTGGTCAAGATGGCAAATGTTATTAATAAGAAAGAGAACACTAGCTAGGAGAGACTGCACCAATATACTGTAGCCTGAGCCTATCAGGAATTACAAGATTCTGCCCCCTCCTTTTCTCTTTTCTCCCTCTCATTCTCTCTTTTTCTCTGTGTGTGTATGTGTATGGGAGAGGAGGACAATAGCGCATAGCCAGATACAGCATTTAAAGAGAAATCTCATAAATCATCTGCTCCCCACTTGAGACTAGGTAAATTTAGCACAACTGTGGTGCTGAAGTAGACCTGCATCTGAAAATCTGGGCTGAAAGTTTAGGGGTCACTGTTGCAGTTTCTTCTCTCATGGGATCACATCTCTGCTGCGAAGGAATTAGTATTAAGAATTTAAAACCATGGACAGCATAGGTCACATATATATGCTTGGAGGAGAAAAAAAACCTATATTTAATAGCAAAGGCAGAATGTTGCACAAAATTCATGACAACTTACAGTTGAGTAATATGAATATAGGAGAAATGGTAAAACATTTGAGTCAAGAAAATATATTTAAATAAAAAATGCTCAGGGTGCAAACTGCAAGTTAAATTTAACTTATCAAACTGAACAAAAGCTTTATCTCTGGCTGTGAACAGCTGAAGCACAAACCTTTCCAGATACAGGGATGAAATTTATTGCCCTGCTGAACAATTTTCTCTTCAAGTGTACTGTATCTCATATATTGAAAAGAAAGTTTAGAGACAGTGGATGAGTTAGCAGTAGGAATTGTACATTTTTGTACATTTTGAAGATTGATGCAGGCAGTCCTTCTACAGGGCTCTGCTAGGTACATGTAGGAAGGGGTGTAGGAGCTGCCTGACCATGTACATTATTTGTTATTTATACAGCTGTGAGGAGTTCTCCATCATGTGATCAGAAAAGGGCTTTTGTGTAGTCTGAGATGAAATTCTGATTCTCAGGAAACAGTGACCGCAGTGATGTTACAAGTACTCTACTAGTTGCACTTATTGGAAGATGAGTTTCTCAGATTAGGGTGGAGAAGAGAAGATTTCTTAGCCACCAATGGATTTACAGTACTTGCACACAGTATTCTCACAAAACCTAATTCTATTTCTGAGAGAGGGAGAGAGAGAGAGAGCTCACTTTAGCATTTTCGGGTGTAACATTTTATCAAGCTTGAAATGAGGAATAATTCTTTGTTAAATTACTGCAGGCAGTGGCTTGCAACAGAAAGAACCAGAAACACAATCCTACATTTAAAAGGAGGAGAATCCCACATCCACCTACAGAGAAGTATCCATTCGTTAAATATATGAGGCTGTTAAGACAAAACATGATTCCCGAGACAACCTCTAAAGTGAAAAACAAAACAAAACGAAAGACATGTGCAAGCTTCAGTTTAGCCTGCACATTATATTAATTACAGTTTTCATGTAAGAGGCAACATAGAAGACATAGCAAGCTGCCTTATAATAAGGGCATGTGGGGTTCTAAAATTATTATCTTTGTGACACTCTTAAATCATAGGCAGTTGACTGCCAGGGCAGTTAAAGTGGTCTCAAACAGAAGTAGACAAGTTAGCAGTTGGAGCAAGGCATTGTGCTGGCTAAGGTGAAATAGGAAATGCTCCTTTTCTGAAGTCAAGGTGTATTGTATTCAAAGCCAGCCAATTTATTTTGGTGAGAGGGTATATGTCTTCAGCTCACCTGTCAGCTTATGGCAATTCCATGAATTTTTTACAGGCTTTTCTTGAACAAAGAATACTCAAAAGTGATTTTGCCAGTTTCTTCTTCTACTGCACTTGGTATTCATTGGTGGTCTCCCATCCAAGTACTAACCGGGGCCTGCCATGCATAGCATCAAAGATCAGACAGGAACTGGTGCCTTTCAAATATTTAAGTACATGACAGAAAACCTAAAAACACCTTTCCTCAACCTTGATAGAAAGCATGTGCATATGTGTGTCTGTGAAACAGAACCAAACTATCTGTAGCTTTTTCATGATACTCAAAATCTGTTCCCCAAAGAGCTGCCTCCCTCTGCTTAATGCTAGCTAAGGCCCTATACAGCTCAGGGTTGGTAACTGAAAAATAAGAACACCTCTGTGATGAGGCTTAATAAGAATGAGATTTCGTAGACTTAAGTCTACTTCATCAGATGCATCAAGGACTTCATATATAGAGAGATTTTATAGCACCTTTGAGACTAACTGGAAAAAAGAAAGAGGTTTGTAGCATGAGCTTTCGTAGACTTTAGTCTGCTTCCTCAGATGCTCTTGGTGGAGGGGAAGTCAGGGACAGACAGGAGAGCAGGAGTTTAACTGAAGAAAGCTAATGTTGGCTCCTGCAGACTCAGTTATCATGAAGAGAACCCATCTGCCAGTGTCTCTCCACACTAATAGTGCTAAAGACTGAGCTGGCCCTCGGCCAACTTGGTGAGTTAGGATTCTGTCCTTAGATTTTCCTTCCCCAAAACAAAGGAATGATAAAGTAACAAAACTGAGTGGTGTCATAAAACAAAGCAAAACAAAACAAAACAAAAACTAATGAGATACTTATAAAAATGGTAATAAGTTAATTTCTAAACTTGCAAAAATAACAGCAACGAATCCTTTAAAAAAGTAACTACCCTTTAACTGGACTTTATTAGGCTCCATATTTAATTTTGAATAAATTCTCCATTAGGTATTGAGGAATTTTGTTTTCTCTGTGGCAAAGTAATGTTGGCTTAACTCAATTTACAGAGCCTCTGATAAAGCAGCTTCTTTTTAGAAAATCTTTTTCTGCCCACCTGCCCCCTCCACTTTTACTGCTTATGCTTCTTCTATATGTAGGATGTTTTGTTTTTGTCTTTAATGGTGCAATAAAGTTTTAGTTAGAAAAGAATGGGATACTCAACCAATCCTACTTAGTGAGTGTCTGCCTACAACAGGCAAAATGACATCAGCTGCCTCTAAACTTCCTTACTGAGAATGTGTGAACTTCAAAATACAAGCCTGCCTCACTAGCTACCTACACCATGTTTCAAAAGCATAAACCTATAGGTATGGTGACCAAAATGGAAATCATAAGCATGAGCCAACTCAACTGCAAACTACTTTTGAAGTAAGTTTAAAAAGGTGAAGGTTTCCCTTTTGACAAGTTTGTCTAGTCGTATTCAGCTGTAGAGGACATCTTTGTTACTAAGCTGAAGGAGCTAGCATTGTCAAAGATGTCTCCATGGTCATGTGGCCAGCATGACTGCATGGAACACTGTTACCTTCCCACCTGAGAGATAACTACTTATCTACTTGCACTTTTACATTTCAAGCTGCTAGGTTGGCAGAAGCTGGGACTAGTGATGGGAGTTTCCCATTGCTAATATACGTCTATAGAAATTATGATAGGAAATTTGGTTGTACACTGGAAACCTTTTCATTTTTTAAAACCTTTGTATCTGAAAATACTGTAAAATTGCTTCTTAGTCCATTCATCTATAATTACTTCAATTAATCTAATTCATTTGGGAGTTAGTTCAAATTGTATTCATATTTCTGAAATGCCTATTTTTAAGAAGACACTTCTTGTATTCTCTCCTATTTTGAAAATACCTATAAACATGTCTGGTGTGTTATAGCGAGTCTGAAAAAATTGCTCATTAGAACAGAGATACAATGCTTACTATGATCTGTGGCTTACTAGTAATAGTGTAATGCAACAGTAGGATTAAATCATTTAATGGCATTGTTTAATTTGTTGGACTTACATTAAGAATGTTTTTCATCATGTTAATTTACTTCAGTTGTTCCTGTGTTATTTCTATAACTAATGCACATTATGTGCAAGTGATATTAGTGCTTGCTGCAGTGGATGCCAATTAAATTGATAGCATACATGGATGTAGCCCCAGTTGATAACCTCTTTCTCTCTAGCTATCAACTGCCAACACTGACATTATCAGCAGGAGAGAAGCTCTAGGTGCCAAATGCCACTGTGGTAGCAGCCACTTTGTCGTAGCAGGATCTTGGCCTTAGACTTTCACCTGTTGAGTAGGAATGTAATTCTTCACTAATTTTACTGCTGAAGAAGTAATTCCAGCAATTTTCTTCACACTGATAGAGGGGAGAGTTAGGGACTTATAGACTGCAGCTCTTTTTACACAGAAAATGCTGTAGTTGGAGGCATTCTCCAGAAAATTCACATGTGATGGGGTGAGCATTTTCTGTATAGGAAAAAAAGTGTTATTTTCTCTCCAAAATGACCACATGCATATTTTGTTCCAAATAAGTCACAAACAGTGAAGATTCATGTCAATACAGGACTCTCCTCATCAGAGTTTCTCAACACTCAAAATACTTTTGATCTTTCTTTAAAAAATATTTTCCAATATTCTTTCCTTTCTTACTGTTGAGCACAAAAATCTAATGCAGTTACAAAGCATCCACCAGTGGAAATCCAGGGTTCCCACTCATAGGAGCTTTATAATATTTTTGAGCTGAAAGTATTTACAAAGTCCTTTTCAGAACTTTGCATTCAGTATGCCAAGTGCTATCATAATTTGCAAGGTCTTCAGGAAACTGGGTTGTAGGACTTATGTGGTGCTGACACTGCCCCCAGTTTTAATCCTGGGCAAATTTTGATGAATGCCTGGACATGACTTTGCTTTACCAATCTACAGATAAACAATTCAAATACAGTACACAGGTAGACAGACTGTAGCTATGTTGAATGCAAACTCTGAATGCTACTACAGGGAGTCATGATTGTGTTGAATTGTGAATAATCTATTCTTGAAAAATATTAGACCATCAAATGAAGTCAGCCTTGATTAAGAATAAAAATAAATTCATTATTTTCCTGACTACAGACTTGGAGTTCCCAACCCCTTGAGTCTCTTAAGTGTGAAGAAAAAGGGTTATGTCAAAACTTCCCACAAATTGCAGGCCCATCCCCCTCCCCCAAGCACAATATAAACTACATAGTTTCTGAGAACTATGCAAGAGTTTGAGAAAACTGCATAGCTTCCTGAGGGAGGGGAATCCCTCACCCACGTACATTGTTTTTCTCTGTATATTTTGTAAAATGCAGAAAATGCAAGATTAAATTGCACACTATAGCCGAATACAAACAATGCAGTGAAGTGTTTGACATTGTGGCTGCAGGCTTTGCCAATTTAAAATTTGTGCAACCCAGATGTTACACAGCAGGAAAAGAAATTCAGACCAACTACAAGTTGTAGCCACATGTAATTTTGTTGCATGATATTGCTGACTTTGTGGAATCTATTTGATGTGTATCACTACTGTTTCATTGTTCTTGGGGAGAATGTGTTGGGACCTGGAGAAAATGAGATTTGCCATACCTAGCCATGATTCAGTATTCCCTCAGCTTGGGAATAGGGAAATGGCCAGGATGGTGTACACAGTTGCCCCAAGCATCCACTCCCATGGACTGGAACAAAGGAAGTGCCCTGGTTAACTAGGAAATTCACTGCTCTGGATCCCATCATCCTGAATATTTATTGGTCACTCTCTAGCACTCCATTTTGGGGCAACGTTCTTGACAAGGACTAGTAACAGAGAACATACAACTTCTTTGTTACAAGAACTATTGGCTCGCTAGTTGGCTAAATTCAAAGTGCTAGTTATAACTTATAAAGTCCTATAATGTTGGTCTCCAGGCTATCTGAAAGACTATGGAGATTATCACATTGATTTTAAAGTGCCTTATCTCTGATGGGATAAAGGTGCATTTAATTTTTAAATCGGGTATCGTCGCACTTGCCAGTGGCCAGGTGAATGCAACTTGTATGCAGCCTGGATCCCAGCAGTGCTTATACAATAGGTTTTTTCTTTAAGTTTTCCCATTTTTGAAAAGCTGCTGGATAAGCATGGCTGGGATCTGGGCTGCATACTGTTTGCATTCACCTGGCCATTGGAGAGTGCAATAACACCTGGTTTTAAAATTAAATGTGCCTTTATTCCAGGGAGCCCTGGTGGCACGGTTGTTAAATGCCCGTACTGCAGCCACTCATTCACAAACCATAAGGTTGCGAGTTCAGTATCAGCAAAAGGGCTCATGCTCGACTCAGGTTTGCATTGTTCCAAGGTCACTAAAATGAGTACCCAGATTGTTGGAGGCAATTAGATTACACTTTGTAAATTGCTTAGGGAGTGTTTAAGTGCACTGATAAGCAGTATAGAAATGTACTTGTTATTGGTATTGCTATTATTCCTGCCAGGGATAAGGCATTTTAAAAGCAATGAGATAATCTCGTATATCCCCCCCATATTAGTCTACTCAAGTCTTGAGATCCTCAGCAGAAGTTTTTTCTTTGCTCCTGGTGTGTGGAGATTCACTCACAAGATGATACAAAAAGGGCTTCTCTCATATTTTGTCTAATTTGATCTCACACACACACACACACACACACACACACTCTCCCGAGATTTGGTCCTGTCTTTTACATGATGTTTTGTTGGATGTTTCCAATAAAGAAAGGAACAAAATAAAAAAAAATCAAAGAAAATGCCCTGTCTGTCATACTGAACAACCAGATTGGTCTTACAGGCAGAGCTAGGAAGAGGACTGCTAAGACAGATGTTAATGTAACTGACTGGCAACTTCTGCTTCACTGCATCATGGTTTGTCATAAAAATAAATAAAACTGTACTGTTAGAATGCATTACATTGCCTTTTTTAAAGTACACCAATGGCAAAAATCAATACGTTTTTATGACATTTTTCCTAGAAATTTTTCATTTGCAGAAAAAATATATGTGCATGACAAGTGGCTGAAATTTACAGCAATTGTTTACAAAGGTGTGGGTGACCATGTTATTGAATGGCACATATTCTGCAAAAAAAAATATGACACAAGGCACTCAAATGTCCCGTTGTAGTGGAAATGATTTACTGTGGCAACCTTGTCTATTATTAAAGGCAAAAAAAATATTAAAGAAAAGTACTCACGTACATAAAATTAATATTTATCACATTGGTTGTATGTTTTTCTGAAGCTATCACATACCATAGGTTTTTTTTTAAGATCTAAATGTAAATCAGTATTGTCACTATGAGACAAAAAGCATACTTGCATTAAAGCTCTCTGATCAGGACCATCAATTTTAGTGCCTTTCTTATACGAAAGGTCAATTCACTATATAGCATTATGCATGCTATAAATACAGTGAAAACTGAATGTCACTTGCTAGCATTCTATAGAGGACCTCTCCTCCCTTTGAACATTTGTGCTCTTTTCTTACCCATAACTAGATTGTCTCAAAATGCCTAGTCACAAATGTATGATTTCATTACAGGGATATATGGATTTTTAGAAATATACCAAAATTTTAAAAGTTCTTTCAAAGTTTTATAGATTTTCTCCATTTACCATATACTTTTCAATATGTACCTTCAAAGGTTACTCCCACTGTGTTCAATGTGAATTGCTACCAGGTAAATGTCTTCAGGATTATAATCTATTGTGTTCTGTGCATTAGTCATTATCTAACAAAGCATCCAAGCAAGCTGCATGTAAAAACTGCATTCAGAAAACAAAAATTAACAGATATTATTCTGTACAAGTTACTTATTTTTAAGTAAGGCCTGGTACAGATGGGCCCGAAAGGGCAAGCTGGGGCTGTCTTTCGTTGCTGCGCAGCAAAAAAAAAAGCAGCACTAAAAAGCAGCTTGCGGTGGCGCAAACACATTGCTGCTGCACTGCTCCATTTGGATGCAGTGCAGCAGCTACCTCACCACTGCACATGATGTCTATACGGCTCTGCGCAACAATGATGCCTATTCACATGCTAAGGGCGTGCGGGTGCTCCACCCCGAGGCAACCCTAACATGTGATGAGAGCGTCATTCAGGGCCCATCTGTACCGGGCCCTTATTTAACTATGGAGTTTGGCGCACAGCTAAAACACCCGGCCTAACTTTCCAGTTTGAATCCTAATTCTGGCTGCATCCAGATATTATCATACTCAAAATACCTCCAATGCCACCGGCAAGCTTCCAAGTAGAAGCCCCGATCAGCTGGCCTCTTTTCAAAACCAGGAAGCTCAGTGCAAAAATAACAACAGTAAAACAAGGTTTGTGAGCCACTTTCACCTTGAAAGCTGAATTCATTTTTACAGAAGCATTTGAAGTCCACACTCCACTGGTCCATTTTAGTATAAAGCCTCTTACTGCAAAAAGCTAAGCTTTAGGAGAGTCATTTCAGCCTCTAAGAAAGGGGGTGGGGGGGTGGGAAACCATGGAGAAGGAGTCATGGCCATTTGAAGAAACCCAGAGAGCCATATTGGGACCCTAGAAAGGCCAGCCCTAAAGCTTGAGATCCCCTTCCTCTGTAGTAAAGTCTAAGTTGAGTTTAAAAGCTATGACCATTGACAACATCTGGATATGGAAGGATGTCATTAATGACTGTTCTGCTTAAAAGAAGCTGCACAGATGTTTTATTTTAATGGTTTTGGGAAGAATTCTAGTTAGTGATCTCCAGAACTATCTGCCAACTGCAGAACTTTTTCATCCAAAACACCATTTGAGGCTTTGGAGGGCAGAATCATTGCCTGTTTTTTTATTTAAATTAGCACTTGTTTTTTTAAAATTCACTTGAATGTAAACATGCCATACAATTTAAATGTATTCTATGTGTGCTATAATGAAATTATTGGCTAAATCTTTATTACAACTATGTTAAGGTATGAAGGATATTTGTTGGATCCAGAATGGAAAAAAGTATAAATCATAATTTAAAAATAGAATGAATTAGTCAATTCACTCTACGATGAAATTTAGTAAGAATCCATTCCAATTGTCTGGGAATTATTGATTATTTCTTCTGATTAGTTGTAGCTGTAAAATGCTTAATGAGGTGAAAAAATAATGAAGAGGATGAAGCTTTATTTAATCACCAAGGTGTTCTATAATTTTATTATGCAACATATGCCAGTAAAATAAAAAAAACATTCTGTAGTTTAGTGTGCTTTAGCCAATGGTGCGTTATGTGCTATCTGTTATGCATAAATTATGAGGAAAACACCAATGACTTCATAATACCAGATTATAAATATTCATAATTCATTTGTAGATAACATATGGATCCACGTCTCATCATTTTGCTTTTAAGTGCTACCTCTTTGTATTCATATTCGCCTAGAGTGTTGGGGAAGGACAGGTTTGGCATTCAAGCATTGGGCTGATTATTAGGAAATATGAGAAGTGGTTAAATTGCAAACCATCCACTGAATCTTCCAGTGAATCTAGGCCTAGAATCTTTTCTAAAAAGAAAAAGAAAAACATCCCTACTCGCACTCTCCGCTCTGGTAGCCAAAGTCTCCTCTTTCAACCCAGGATCTCCTCTGCCCCATCCCTGATCCGTCCCTTCTCTCTAGCTGCCCCTCATTCCTGGAACCTTCTTCCTCTGCATGCACGGCTCATCACTTCCCTAACCAGCTTTAAGGCTGAGCTGAAAACCATATTGTTTAGGGAAGCGTTCTCAGGGAATTTGTGATTGTCATCTGGCTGTCTGACAATATTTGATGTGATGTGAATTGTTTTATATTTGATGTTTTTAATTTGTCTTTTCTTTTCTATATGGTAATTTTATCTATTCCTCTTTTATTGTTATCTTAGAATGTACGCCTTGGGCAGGATTTTATATACTTTTTAATTTTACCGACTTTGTACAGCGCTGTGTATAATTACAGCGCTTTAGAAATAATTTTTTTTTAAAATGAAGAAAAGTGGGACTAGGAATAGTAATCAGATGAATTAAAGAATGCTTGATACATAGAATATGGTTATAAACATAGCAGCCCTTTGTTTTATATGACACAGCTTTCTCAAGCAGTCGTATATGAAACAAACACAATTTTCTGAACCAGTGTCTTCCCCAGCTTCCTCTGCTTGCCAGCCTCTTAAAAAATGCTCAGATCTTAAATGAACATCTCTAGGTTGCTGCATCATACACATTTGCACTTGCTCCCTGCTTCTATCTACCACAGATATAACCTCTTGTGAATGTACAGTCCCCTTTCACCTTGAATTCTCTTGCCTTTTGACTCCTTACTGTCTATTTATTCTGTATCCCAGGAATTCACATTCAGAACTAGAAACTTCCTGAGTTTACCTGAGAAAAGGTACACATGTTTTTAAATGGGACTAGGTCTGCCTATCATACAGAAAGATGGAGAAGGTTGGATGAGGCAGCAGAATATAGAGTGGTAGATGAGGCAAGCATTAGGTTTCTAAATTGTATATAGTGCACTCTTGTGTGTCAGATAATGGCACTGGATTATCTGTATCTCCTCCCAACATTGTCTAAGACTTAGGTATATGGTATGCATAGGTATACTAAAGTATAGAAAATAGGAAAAACCAATATATCGGGATAGAAGTAGGACCTGAAAGGAAAGAATGCTTCTCTGTCACAAAATGAAACAAAATCCCATCTGTCCAATTAGACATTTTCATCCTAAAGAAGATTCTATCCTGGCCTTCTTGTTAATAAACCAATGTCCTATATGGAGCTCATTTGGTGTTTAAAGGGTGAACAGCTTGGAAGCTAACATTTAAGAAAGATGAAGATAATTATATATTGAAGCCACCCATGGCTGCAATCCAATATTGTCTTAGGAATTTATCACATACCTCGAGTTCCGCTATGCTCCCATCACCCCAACATCACCAATCTGCGATGGGAACTTCCTGGCGGGATCACACCCAGCACTATTAAAGTGGAATGCTTCCATTTTCGTTATGGAAGTGTTCTCATAATTGTTTGGGAAAGGGCCTTTTTAAATAATTATTTGATCAGTTGATCCCACCAGGAGGCTTCCATAGCAGATTGGTGACACTGGGGCGATGGGAGCATAGTGGAACTCGAGGTGTGTGATAAACTTCTTAGTTTAATGTAAATATCCCCATGAGAGAGGTGTCATGCCAGAACTACAATGCAGAAGAGTAACACTGCACAATGCATACCAATGATGGGGTGCTGTTGGGGAATGTACATCTACAGTGTACAATGTGCAACAAGCAACAAACAACCTCAATGCACAACATTGTGGTATACGCAACTTGGTTTCCACTGCTATCATCAAAATTCATCTTTCGCATCATAGCAAATAATGCACCCCACATGTGTAATTTGACTTAATAATTTGACCCTACCTGAGCCAAAGGGACCTTAAAACTGTGGTACATGTTCTGGTAATGTCTCACTTAGATTTCTGTAATGCACTCTACATGGGGCAACCCTTGTACCAAGCCCGGAAGATTCAGCTAGTACAAAATATGGCAGCCAGATTGGTCATTAGTGTTTCCAGGTTTGACCATATAACACCTATTCTGAAAGATTTGCACTGGCTGCCTATTCACTTCTGAGCACAATACAAGGTGTTGGTTATTACCTATAAAGCCCTACATGGCTTGGGCCCGAGTTACTTGAGGGACCGCATCTCGCCATATGATCCACCCCGCACACTCAGAACAACCGGGAAGAACTTGCTAGAAAATCCATCATCTAAATATGCTACTACATCCCAGAGGGCCTTCTCAGTAGCGGCCCCACAAATCTGGAACAGTCTTCCTGAGGAACTCCTTCTGATCACCCCCCCTAGAAACATTCAAAAAGAGGCTAAAAACTTTCCTCTTCTGTCAAGCCTTCTCCTCTGTTAAATGAACTAGTGTACTTTGATCCCATCAACTTTCTGCCTCACCCTTTCGAATGATTGTTTTAGATTTGTATATTGTATATTGTGTTACTGGTTTTATTTATTTTATGATGTGTTTGTAACTGGTTTTAAATTTTGTGTACACTGCTTTGATCTTCTGGAAAAGCGGTATAAAAATAAAATTTATTATTATTATTGCATATGTAACTAACAGGATGCCCGACAAAAGCTTATTAGTGTTCAGGGTATGCTCCTGGATGCAGAGCTTGATCCTACCATGGTTCAATTATGGATGAATTACACATGTAATTGTATTCATTCTTCTCAATTATAGTCCAGGCCAATTAGAAGTTGTGATGGTAGGGAGTAAATATCAAGATTGCCACCATTTTCCTAAGTGCAGCATGTCTTTTTTTTCTTAGTTGTTTTATAGTTGCATTGTACTGCTTCAAATGTAGTAACATCTTCAAACATCGTGAGTTTTAATCCTTAACAGTTACTTTGCACTTAACACCACCACTTCCACACAGGTGATTCATGCAATACATGCTGGCCTTATTCTTCCATTTCTTCTGCCTGGGTGAAACTGATGTTAGTGGTAATTGGGGTAGTGGTGATGATAATAATGACAGGAATCAGTACAGCAGCTGCTCTCAGCCTCAGAGGATGGCAATGGCTACCCCCTCTGAAAACACTTGCCAAGAAAACCCTATGATAGGTCCACTTTGGGGTCACCAGAAGTCAGAAGTGACAACAACATCAAATGAATGATGAAGGCTTTCAGTGTGGATAACTTTTATACTTAAATATATAATTCATTTTGAGTGAATTCCAATGCTTTTTCTATGACAGAACTGATCCCATCTGTACAACTGGGGGCAGGGAGATCATTTCCTCTCTTCCTGCTCCCACAAGCTTCTTTCCACACTTTCTTTATTAGGCAGGGTACAGACCACCCAAAAAAGTGTGGCCTGCTGACACCTGTTTTTCCGCTGGAGGGAAGCTTCAGATGCCAAACGGCAAGGCTTCCCACCGGCGGAAAAAGAACCCACAAAAAGTGGGTCCTTTCTACGTTGCAGTGGTGGTGTAATGAGTGCTCCACAGTCTCACTCATTACACAAGTGCCATGTGGCTCCATGCGGATGCTGCATGGCTCTTGCGTAACAATGGCAGTGCCCATGTGCACAGGGCTGAACGTGACGAGGGCGTCCTTTCCGGCCCATCTGGACCAGGCCTATGTAAACAATATCCAGAAAAGGGGTGTTATTTTGCCTATATTAATAATCGCTGCATATTAAGATCATGTCATTTAGTTTCATTCTATTATAAATTCTCAGGCACCAAATTTAGTTCTTTAAAAAAAACATTCAGTTCTTCTGAGGATAGATTTAGTATTTTCAACACTGCAGTAATAGCTGAGACACTCAGAAATTATGGTCCATAAATGGATGTCAAGATGTAATTATAAATATTGCTGTATCACACCAGAGTCTAAAAGGTATATATACTGAAATAGTGAAAAAAGAAAATTTCTCCATCTGGCCCTATCAGCTGATCTAATGTAAAATCGATCTCACAAATTTTAAATTTTCATTATTCTTAAATAAATGTAATTAAATGAAGCACATAATTTTCAAAACAACAAAATGTTGCTTCATACAAATTAGGGATTTTTAAATTTAAAAAAACCCATGGAATTGGGCAGAGTAACAACTACTGAACAGCTTCTTGATATAAGTAGCTGGAAGCCAAAACTGACTTTAGAAATACCAGGTGGGTAATGCACTGGTCCCATCAGACTTCATTAAAACTCTTAGTGATATATTTAATTTTGATCATATCCTGTACTGCTGTCAGAAAGAACCAATAAAATATATTCACTGACTGTCGCAAAGTGTATGTCATCATTTTCACTTTGTAGTTAAGCCCCAGATATGAGCAAATGCCTATAAAATACAAGCTTCCTTGCTATTAAGTGTGTTCATTAACTCACTACTGTGGTCACAGAATGCTTCTTTTGTCTTAAGTTAATGAAACTATACTGTAATACTGAGAGCTCACAACAAAGAGGTTCTTTCCTGGGATTTCAGCTGTCTAAAATGAGGAAGCTGTGTAAAAGAAACAAACACGTATAACCAGGAAAGCCCAATATACCAATGACGATTCAAGGAAATTAGGCAGAATATTTTGCTCTTAATAAAGATGTAGATCTTTTCTTCCTTGCTCTCATTTGTTCAGGAAATGTGAACAAAAGGAAATTCAGGTCCTTTACTTAAATATCTTTCTTAGCATGACTATGTGAATAATCTCACTTCCTCATTCCAGTTTTGTTGTTCACACTGTGGAACTGCATCTCTGAGGATCTCTGCAAGCTTGGTTGATCACATGTGTCGAATAATGATGCAGTCAATGATGTGGATGTATTTGAAGTACATTCAAGGCATGTACATGGCAGAGTTTTATCCTGGGTCTACTCACATAGGATATTCACACATTTGAGAATCCAAGGCGCGTTACAGACCGCCAGATTGCAACGGTCTGCTGCTGCCGCTGGTTGCTGCGTCTGGGAACCGCAGTAGCCAAATGGCGCGGTTCCCGGACGCAGCAAAAAAGGAGCGCGAAAATTGCGCTCCTTCTTGCAGCCCGGAAGAGACGCCGCGAGGCACTAGTTGCGCACTCATGGCATCACTTCCACCACGCAATGTGCAGACGCAGAGCATCTGTTACGTCAAAATGGCGGCGGCCGTGTGGAACGGCCGCCGCCATTTGTTACGGGCTCAGTTCGTGCTAGGGTTAGGGGTGTCTGGAAGAGACGCCCCTTTCTAACCCTAGCACGGACTGAGTCCGTCCTAGGGTGCCCGTTTGTAACGGGCCCAAATCTTTCAGATAAACTGAGAAAAAATTCTCCTGGATTATTGAGTGGTGTTTTAGAAGCCCCTCCCAGTTTACATTTGACATGCATGTGAACAACAAAGATTCAATCCAGATTCTACCTCAGTTATTTTCACTGTCTGAATAACCCCTAAGAATAAATATGTGAGATCTGCAATAAAATGTTGGAATGTGATTTTATTTTGTTTAGTTCTGTTTAATATTCATACTAGCCAGCCATGTTTCTTCCAAATAGACCTTTCCAGTCATATTGACTTTTCCTCAGTTGCTTTCTTAAACTGACACTTTACATTCTTGGACCATTAAAAACTGTCCTGTTTGTGGATGGACAGGCTGCACCTCTTTTTAAAAATTGTAGTTCTTGAAACATTCAGTACTTTAAAACCTTTTTTTTGTTTTCAGTAGTCCCATTTTGGCTACAATCCTGTCAGCACTCATCAGATGAGTTTCCCATTTGGGTGATAGATACAGCTATACTCGTGCTGCAATGGGCTCTTGCCTTTTCTTCTTGAGGCAGAGTAATGTGTTTTTAAAAAAGGCATGCAGACAAACAACACAATGGGAATGCAGGTCTGCCAAGACAAAGTCCAGTTAACTTAAATTCTGTTTACTTCCAGGTGGGCATCAATAGGACAGATAGCCTGATCTCTCGATTGGGGGTGTAGGCTTTACACATTTAAAGTGTTATGCAATGCCTATTTTTATGTTTTGAAGTCATTGCAGTAGAAATAACATTTTTTTTTAAAATAAGGGATTGGTAATTTTAGCCTGCTTTTACTATCATTTAATATACATTTATTAATTTCCTACTTTTCTTCCAATATGGGGGTGATATTGACTAATGGCTCTTTTGCCTTTTGAATTTGGCTACAGCATTTTGGGGCATGTGCATATGCTCACTTACACAAAATTGGGAGTAGAGCATCTCCCATAGTTTTAGTTTGTTTTACATCTTCTTAACAAATCTACCCCCACATCCAGAATGGAACTGCTACTTCTGGGCAGCATGCTGAACCTTAGTCAGGCTGCTTTCTTCTATCATAAGATCCTCCTAATCCATCTTTAAGAATTCAACAATATTCCTTTAGCAGTGCAATCCCTCAGAAATAAGTATGACTGAATTCACTGGAATGTAATCTCACACAAGTGTTATCAGTTTACAACTCTTGTTTCCTGTACATTTATTTCTGCTTCTCTAGTAGAAGACAATACTTTATAATGTACTCACTTGCTTCTTTCACCCTTGTGAAAGACGATGTGTGATCCATTGATACTTGTCATCAGTTACATTTGGAAGTCTGTGGGTCAGGAAAACTAAAGATAGCGTGGTGGTGGAAAATGGTGTCATCATTCCTCTTTATCAGTGTGTCCACTATGCCATAGGTCTAATCTACACTGCATATATAATGCAGTTTGACACTGCTTAAACTGCCATGGCTCCATCCTGTAGTTTCTTCTGGCACCAGAGCTCTCTTACAGAGCAAACTAGGGCGCATTACAGACCGCCCAATATGGGAGTCTGGGAACCGCAGCAGCCAAACCGCATGGTTCCCGGGTGCAGCAAAAAAGAAGCGCCAAAATGGTGCTTCTTCCTGCACCACGGAAGAGGCGCTGCAAGGCGTGAGGCATGCACTCACGGCGCCACTTCTGGCACGCAACGTCTGGACGCTGTGCATCCGCGACATCAAAATGGCGGCGCCCATCTGTATGCGGCGCCACCATTTTGATGTACTCATCACATGCGAGGGGCAAGGTGCGTCAGGAAGCGCCGCCCCTCGCACGTAACG
Source organism: Sceloporus undulatus (assembly GCF_019175285.1). Classification (NCBI taxonomy): domain Eukaryota; kingdom Metazoa; phylum Chordata; class Lepidosauria; order Squamata; family Phrynosomatidae; genus Sceloporus; species Sceloporus undulatus. Next base: position 140,644,201 of record NC_056526.1, on the reverse strand, counting down.
ATGGCGCCCCATAGGGCCCGTCTGGAACACACCTAAATGTCTCACAAAACTACGTATTTCAGAATTCCATAGCCTTGAGCCATGACAGTTAAGGCAGTATCAAACTGTATTATGTATGCAGTGCAGATTAGATCCCAGGCAGGTGCCTTCTTTTAGGCCTGTGGACTGTGTGACTGATGGGTACTTGATTGGTTTGTCCATCAGCAGTGTGGGAGCATGGCCAGCACCTATCTTCTTTCCCTTGTACATGCAAAATGTTTGCTTCACACATTTCCCACCACTAAAGCTTGTGAAAAGCTGGATCCCTGCATCACAACCCCTGCAAGGTTTGGCTGCATCTAAAAAGGAAAAAAGAAGAAAAAAGAAAAAAGCAAATAAAGGGCTCATGTCATTACCAGCACAATGTATCTAACTACTCTGAGACAATTGCAATTACTAAAGAATGCTGCTGACCATTTTAAATAGCATTCTTTGCAGTCTGGAGTTGCTAATTTTGATACTCCACAGTTGGTGCATAAAAAGAATACAATGGCATCTTGGTTATTTGTTTTAAAAAGTGGAGCTAAAGAATCTTTCCGACTCCATTCAATCACATATATAACTGTGATCTTAGGGCCAAGATAGAAGACAGAGCCTTTTGGATCCCCAATGGGTATTAATGGATATTCTAAATTCAGAGCTTTCATTTCACTAACTACGGCCTAAGGCAGTAATAAATCATTTTTCAAACAGTGCACTGAATAAAAGATAAGTACAAATATCACTAGGATCAATAGCCTGGGGTTTTATCATTGTACTATAATTATCAACATAATTTAGCTCTAATGCTATCTAAAATTGAGTTTAATTACCTAAAGGGAACTGAACAATAGGACAGAACACATAAGCTGAAAGTTGTTTTTTGACAAAGAAGACCCACAGCTGGAAATATTTTGTAACTGGCTGAGCATTTCAGCTGCCACTTGAATTCACATTGCCACTTTCAAAGGACAGGCACAATAAAGGGAGAGGAATTAGCTCTTTAGCTTTTAAAGATGTGAACAGGGAAAACATTTGCCTTGCCTGTTCATGCCCCGCTCCCCCATAAAATTAAACATTTTAATCCCAGCTATTCGGAGCCTAACAATTCCAGAACTGTGTTTTCTTAGGCAAAAGACAAGAGGTGTCTTTTACTATTCCATTAGTAGATATTCCTTGTTATGCATCACTGCATCACAATCTAGACCTCTTTTTGAGGATAGACCAGCACTTTGGGCCAACTGGGAGGTGAAGTTGGGGAGCCATGGTGCCATGCACCACTCCACACAGTGTGCGTTGTCATGGTGCTCCTCTGGTGCTGTGTCCATATGACGCAGCACTGAAAGAGTGCCATATAGCTGCAGTACTGCGGCTATCACACCCTTTCTAGTGGCTTCTTTTTGTGGCTCCTTTTCATGCCCTGGAAAAGCTTGCAGTTGCCATGGCTCTAATCCAGCTGAAGAAGCTGTTTGTACAGCTTCAGGGCTATTTCTACAGTAGTAATACCATCAGAATTGTATATTTGAGTTCATACTGCCTTACATTCAACTTATGAATGGAAAGAAATTAGTTGGACTCTACTCGTATTTCACTTCCCAAGAATTGTGGTTAGAAAATGTGTACCTTGCTTTGATTGCTTGCACATTTGCAAGTCTTACAGTGTATTTATGAGAAAGAAACAATGAACATATTTAAAAATGAAAATAACTGAATTGCATATAATGCTTTAAAAGAAAAAATAGCTAGTGGTGAAGAGTTACATAAATTAGATAAACTGAGCAAAGAAATGTGCAAATTGGGAAACAGGTATTAAGTAATTGGATGATTTTCCATGTGGGAAGAAGCACAACATATAACCCAGTGTGAAACAAGGCTATGAAGAAAATGCAATGGGGTTGTCAGTAACTCAGGGAAATCAAGACTGAGCTATTTTCACAAACCTGATTAAGCTGGATCTAGCTGCAGTTATATCCAAGGAAAAATGCAGACAGTTTAGTAAAGATTTCTCTCCATTATGTCTTGTGTGGTTTAGCATAGCCTGTATTTATTTGAGCTGAAAATTGAACTTTACCATTGTTAAGAGTAAAGCACAGTGTTGCAGGTGTATAAAATAATGTTCCAAATTATCTTTATAATGAATATCCTATTTCATTATCCTATCAGACATATTAAAGCTCTCCAGACAGAGAGACAGACATTTTAAGGAATAATATAGCCTCAGTCGGCTTATGCTAGTCTATACCTTCTGCTTCATTCACTAGTCAAAGTCCACATTAGGACTATTGTCGTGTTTAACGGACTCTTTAAACCTATGTATACATGATTTTTGGCTTAAGTAGAATACTCAGCAGACTGTTTTTGAATGTGATTCTCCCAGCAGAGCTTTGTCTACATCCAGCCTCCCTCGTGCAATCACTATGTAGGGTTTTGGGTGGGATTTTGTTTGTTTATGTATTTATTATAGGGAATGTGAAATAAAAACATGGTGTACAAAATAATACTGTGACTTCCCTTTGAAGGCAGGGCGTGACACCTGTGGGACGGTTTGGGGACCACATTTGCCCGTGAGGCCTTGCAGAGACCACATGGATTCCCAAAAACAACAAAAAGTGGGAAAATGTATTTTTAAATGGTAAACTGTGAGTGGAAGGGATTGCAACCTATTTAAAGGGTGGATTGTCTTTCCTGCAGGCTTTCAGAAGAGGTTGTTTAATTGTTTTGTTTGTTTGTTTTTATCAGAAAAAGAACAGTCCAGGAGTTTGGAGTGGTCAAGGGCTACAAAAACAGTTTGTGGGGATGCCCCTGCTCTTATCCATTCCTATTCTCAGAGAATTAAAACAATGCTTATAGGATTATAGCTAACTGTAAGAAAGTATAGAGCAGTGCCATAGATAGGAAGACAATGGTTATACAGTTGGCCCTTCTTATAAATGGATTTCTTATACATGGATTCAAGTATCCACGGTTTGAAAATGTTCAAAAAAAGTATAAATTTCAAATATCAAACCTTGATTAACCATTTTTTATAAGGGACACATTTTGCCATGTCATTATATTTAATGGGACTTGAACATCTACAGATTTTGTTATTCAGGAGAGATCTTGGAACCAAACCCCAGCGTTATAACAAGGGTCCACTGTATAGGCCCAGTACAGACAGGGCAAAAGTGGCATGATGCTGCCAATACTGGGGTTCAGGAGTGTGCAGCAACTGCATGCTCCCGAACCTTAGTATGTATGGGCGCTGTCATGACTGTGCAGCCCCACCCACATGGGGCATACATCCATGACGCAAGCATTGTGCAGTGTCCATATGTTGCTGTGCTGCACTTGTGTCATTTACACACCACAGTGCACTATTGGCTTTTAGTGGGTTCTTTTTGGAGCAGTGGGAGCCCATGCAGTTTGGTTGCTGCAGGCTCCCTCCAGAGAAAAAACAGGCAGCTCCAGACCGCCCCATAGCTATAGTTAAACTGCAGTCCATAGTCACTTACCAGAGAGTAAGTTTTGTACATTTTACATCTATGTAGACATGTATAGGATTGCAATGGAAAGGAGGAGTATATGTTTGAACAATTATCATGTACATCAACTGAAATGGAGGAAGAACCTTATGCAATAATTTAGAATAATTTAAAATGTATTTGGGATTTCAGACTACCAGTAATTGGATGAAAAGTGAGATGATATGATTCTCTTTCTATTTGCATGATGTTTTATTCCAACTACTTTAGACAAAATAACATATTAAAAAATGACCACTTATACAATTGCAAAAGACTCCATGTTGTGCCTGTTTTCAAGACAGCAAAAATTTTGTTTCTAGCTGCATATTTTATATAACTTTGAACAGATGCCCCATTTATCACTGAACTACAACATGTCTCATCCAAAAAGAGAAACAACGTATATCAGATGAAATAGTATAGATGAATACTTTGTAAAAATAAAGGGGAAAATTCACCGTATGGTACTTCGTTGGTAGGACCATTGCTTTAAGTTCTTTTTCAATATGGATATGTTTTACCAGTATCTTAAAACAAAAAACTCATAGTTTTTGAAACATGAATCTATTTATTTGAGGACCTAATGAAATCAAGTATGCTTACTTCATTCTTCATGAGTACAAATTACTCCTGTAGCTGAAAGTTTTATGTATATAACTAAACAGACACTAAAGTTTACTTAATGACTTGAGGATGTCAGATGCTATACAGTCATAATACCTTTCCAACCTAAGATTATAGCAGTTACAGTTTTCTGCAATGATTAAAAACACAACTGAAGAAATTTCAGGCCTTATTGTCCAAAGCAGTGGAATACCCGTATGTTATAAATTATTTTAGGATTTGCATAAATGTTAATATGCAGTGAAATCACTTTCACCAATAGATGCAAGTCAAAATAGAATGTATTATTGATAACAACAATGATAAAAAACAGCCATGGGTATGATAATATATAAAAAAAGATCTGATATAGGTCTATTTATTTATATTTTATTTCATACATTTAATTTCTATGCTACTTTTCTCCCATATTGGAAGAAAGGTCTATTGTTAAGCACATTATCAAGGATTGAGAGTGATGTCTTTTAATACTGCAATAGTTAAATTTTAGTTTAATACTCACTTTTTAATGTTTTTAATTGTATTGTTCTGTTGAATATATGAGGGCCTCAAATAAATAGATCCATGTTTCAAAAACTATGAGGTTTGTTTTAAAAAAAAAAAAGATACTGGTAAAACATATCCATATTGAAAAAGAACTTAAATTGTAAGTTGCTTTAAGTCACAATTTGGGGGAGGGAATGCGGGATAACAGCAGCAATATGTGAGTAGGGATAAGAAAGAGTAGGGGGTGCCAGTACTACAGCCACTCACTCACAGCCACATGGTTGTGAGTTGGATTCCAGCCAGGGGCTCCAGGGTTGGCTCAGCCTGGCTTCCGAGCTCGCTAAAAAGATTACCCAGTTTATTGGGGGCAATTAGCTTACACACTGTAAACCGCTTAGAGACTGCTTAGTTCAATATGAAGCAGAATAGAAATGTAGCTGCTAATGGTTTCCTGAGAGACATGGATTGTGGGTAAAAATTTACCATTTCCTGTTGTAAATATTTAAATGGGTCTTTTGTCTCATAAAAGTGCAGGATCCTAAAGTAAAGCAATTTTCAAAGAATGTGGTGGCTGGTAGCCAAACTCCCTGGAGAGAGCCTACAGTGTTGCTTAGTTTTGCTGTACCCTTGAACACTTTAGCCTGTAGGCAGAAGGTAAAAGCTTCCATTGCTTCTCTGAGGTGTCTTAAAGCTACCTGATAAAATATGAAAATAAGAGGTGGCACACTTACCACCTAAGCACAAATGACATGCACCAAATATTGAACATTACTGCACCTGATCCACTGTGTTGCATTTTTCTTAATGCTTATTACTTCCCTCATTGCTCTTCAAAGTAATATATTCCAGGCTGTGATTATTTACTTTCCAATTCTGACCAAAAGATACAGAAGCACAGGGCTTAGGAATCTTGTTGATTAAGAAAGGCCTTCCTTTCTGTCCACAAAGGTCTTTCTTTCTGAAGCTCCCTAGGCAGATGAAATAACATTAGAGGGTTATCCACATGGGCCAAATGGGTGAGGTCCCCCCCCCCCGGCCTGGCTTTGTCTAGTTCGGATGAAGCAGGCCAAAACCACAGGGGCATGAACAGGCCTGATCCCTTCTGTCCAGATGCAGATCCAGACAATCACTCCTGACCCCGTGTTAAACAGCCAATATCCTGGGATAATTTACCAATGGATTTCCACTGAGATTCCTGGAAGTTCCATGGCAAGCCCAGGCTGTTCACATCACTAGTCCTATGCTTCTTACTTTGCCAGCCATTGCTTTCACTCAGAAACCCCCTGTCACTGTGTCTGATGTGGAAAAGAGGCACTTAGCTGAAGCCACATGCTGATTAAGGATCCCATGAAGATGGGCCCATCCCCATGCTGACCAAGGGATGACCTGGGTGAGCACTGGGGTCAGGAAAGCATGGGCTTGGCCCATGCTTCCCCAGCCCATCACCTCAGCTCCAAAGTCAAATATCATACCTCGCAAATAATGGACAGTGACTCAAAGTTCTGTAGTGAACTTCTTGACAATTTAACACCTATCTTCCCTATGCCGGAGCCTCTAGATATATCAAACTACATTTCCCATCATAATAGTCATGCTGGTTGGGGAAATTGTAAACTGCAGTTCAACAAATCAGAGTGAATCAAGCTGGCAAATGTTGTTTTATTCCAATACAATAATGCAGTGCTGGAATGAACACACTAAACCAAGAGTATATGTACACAAATGAGTAACGGCAGTCTGATACCACTTTAACTGCCATGATTCCAACATATGGAATGTTAGCATTTGCAGTTTGGTGAGGTACTTAGAATACTGATACAGAGCTCTAATGCCACATAATGCTGGAAGCATGTTTCAGTTTTTCTTGCCACACTGTTTTTCAGTTCACAATATTGACAGGACTGCTAATCCAAACAAACGTGGATAAACAAATATGCAAAATCATTTGTTCTTCTTGTTGTTAACTCCATTCACACTGATCTCAACTCATGGTGCTCATGCTGATGAAACATCTCCAAGACCCCCTGTCCTCCACTGCTCTGCCCAGTTCCTGCAAACTTATACTTGTGATCTCTTTAATAGAATCTATCCATTTATCCTTCATCTCTTTCTACTTCCCTTCACCTTTCCTAGCATTATTGCTTTTTCCAGCAATTCATGTCTTCTCACAATGTGTCCAAGGTAAGTCAGCCTAAGGTTTGTCATCTTGGCTTCCAGGGAGATTTCTGGCTTGATCTGCTCTAGGACTCATTTTATTTGTCCTTTTGGCTGTCCATGGGATCCTCAGGACTCTTCTCCAGCACCACATGTCAAATGAATTTATCTTATTCCTATCTTCTTTCTTAACTGTCCAGCTCTCACATCCTTACCTGGTGATAAAGAATACAATGGCTTGTATGTGAAGTCACAGGCTTTCATGGCTGGCATCCATAGTTTTTTGTGGGTTTTTCGGGCTATGTGGCCAAGTTCTAGAAGAGTTTCTTCCTGATGTTTTTCCAGCATCTGTGGCTGGCATCTTCAGAGAATGCTTGCCTAGAAAGGACTTTGGTATATATATTGTGTGACCTGGAAAGGCAGGAGTGATTTGCATGTGTATTATTTTGTTGCTAATGCAGGCCTCAGGGTGAGAGGGTCTGTAAAAGAGGATTAGTGTCTGCTTGATAGTGCTCATTGTCTGGTGGGAGATTTCTCATTTGCATTTGTTGAGTCTCTATCTTGCTATTTTTCAGGACTGGTAGCCAAACCTTGTTTACTTTAAGGGTTTCCACTTTTCTGTTGAAATTGTCCAGGTGTTTGTGGATTTCAATGGCTTCCCTATGCATCCTGACATGGTAGTGGTTGGCATGGTCCAGAATTTCAGTGTTTTCAAACAGTATTATGCCCAGGATGGTTTGTGGCATGTTCTGCTACTGCTGATTTTTCTGGATGGCCCAGTCTGCAGTGTCTCTCATGTTCCTTGATTCTTGTTTGCACACTGTGTTTGATGGTCCCTATGTAGACTTGTGGCATCCCAAAAAAAGCAAGATAAAGGACTCAACAACTGCAAATGAGAAATCTCTCAGCAAAAAATGAACACTATCAAACAGACATTAAACCTCTTTTGCATATCCTCCCACCCTGCCTGCCATTAGCAACAAAACAATACACATGCAAGTCACTCCTGCCTTTCCAGGTCACACAATAAAATAATAAATAATAATAAATATACAGAAGGAGGTGATCCCTTAAGTAGGTTGGGCCCAAGCCATATACATTGAACAGGTAGAGAGATAAGATGCAGCCTAGTTTGAATTCTAGTTTGAATTTGTGTAAGTTCTCTGTGGTCATTCTCTTTGTTTTCTCTATGTTCAACAGTAAGTCTGTCTTTGCACTTTCTTCTTTGAGTTTTCTTAGTAGTTGTTTGTGGCCTCTACAGACTTTTTACCACGGTCTGATTTTAGTCTACTTATGCAGCTTATTTTATAGTTACTTGCTTGAACAACATTTTCAATAGAAATGATCAATACATTCAGTTATATTATGTAATTCAGTTCATTGATCAATGATTTCTCCCTCTGTCTCTGAACAGCTTATGGAGTTAGATAGCCAGTTAACAAGCATACTACAGATGAGATACTGATGTAGGTTACCAGAATGCCCCAGGGGTAATACTTCTGAAGCAATCATGTGCAGCTTCTAAAAACTTGTAGGAGAGCATACTTAGATTCTAAGAAGATGCAACACACCCTAGCATAGTTAGCAACTGTTGATTTTCAAGGGCTCAGCATTCAAAAGACACTAATATCCTCCATCTCTTTTAGTTTTAATTACTGCACTGGCCTTTCATCCCTTGACTTTTCAAAAGACATACTGGATTATGCTTCTGGCTATTAACTTCAATCCTGTACAGTAGAACTTTGTCTTAGAATGCTTTACTTCTATTCATAAGTCAGGAAGCTTGCTGTCTTAATATATCATGTTCATTCTGTCCTCTAACGAGGCACATTCTTGCCAGTCATCTATTCATAAAATATAATTTGAATAGACTTCCATTTAGCTCTTGTTTTTAATGACCTTTTCTACCATACACTTCATATTCATATTTCTTGGCTCCAAATGGCATTTTGTGTCTGAATAAGCATACTGACTACAATAGAGGGCATGTAAAGAGACTTGCAATGCAATCCTTTATGTGACTGTTCAGAAAAAAAGATGCATTGTGTCAATAGGACTTATTACATATGAAGTGGCATAGAATTAAAGTGTTATGATGCAATTATATACTTATAAGGAGAGTAAGTTCTTTCAAATGCAGCAGGACCTTCAACCGAAGAGATGCATATGATTGTACTGTCAGCTTCCTACAATGTAAGCATCATTTGAGTACTAATGAATTTTCAGACTAAGTATTCAGCAATGTGCAGGATCATATTAGGACAACCAACAACCCCTGTTACTTTGCTGTTACTTTGACTTGCATGAATGAAACATTGTGTAAAGACATACAAATATAGTCCATACATTTAGATACTAGCATTTGTTTACTAGATTATTATGGTATTATGGCACCACCAATTACAGTGAAGCAGGGGGTCCAGAAATAGGCAATCCTTTGAACAGTATTCTTGGCCTTTATAGCTGCAATAATAAATATAAAGACAACTTTCTCTGGTAACAACATTCAACTTACTCTAGGGACAGAGTGTTAGGGGGAAAAATATTGGAAATATTGTCTTTGGCAGCCATCGTCATCTCACAATATGAAATACTAGAAAGTTACCTTGCATCTTTGGATACAATTATATAAATTCCAGCAGGCATTTTATCTCCATCCTTTCCTATTTTCATTGACAAGAGGAAAGCTAATTAAAAATGAAGAGTAGCTTCTGTTCCCTTGCCATTTTATTGTTATCTTCATTTTTTACACAAGCATTTCAGAGTTGTATATCATAAAACTGAAAATCATAAAGTTTTATTATATACATGTAGACAAATCACTGCTTTTTTGAATATGTTTGGTAAGTTCAGAATTCCTATGGAAATTAATCACCACTATAATATTAATGTCTTATTGGTGTATTAGAATCTAACTAATGCCCTGTACAAATGGGCAGGAAGGGGTGGCAAGATGCTGCCCCTTTCTCCCCCGGATTGTTGCCATGGAAACCGCACAGGCACGACAACAATCCACTCCAAAAAGGAGCTGTGAAATGTAGCTCCTTTCTGCACTGCTGGCAAGGCACCATTAGCATCCTGGAGTGGCGCGGTGACATCTCTTGTGTACCACTTTGTCTGGACACGGTGCACAAGGTATGTCATCGGCGCGCACACCATGTGAACACATATGTGCCAAAATGGCATCAAAATGGTGTCTGGAGAGCGCAGAGCATGTGGCCACTCCTCTCTTCTGAGCTCTAATTTCAGCCCCAGGACGGCACTTTTTCCCTTTATATATTAGGCCTAAATTACTGAGAAAGGTTTTCTCTCAATTATTTCTCTTCAGAGGATTGTCTAAAATCATGTTATGCAACTTCTCTCAACTGAACTTTATTTACTCACTTATAAATTAATATCCTCTATTTTTCTACCTGCCTAGAATAGGCAGTTTCCATTCAGAAACATACCACATATATTTATTATCTGTTTGTGTCACTCTCTGTGGAAGAAAAAGCACTTTCAATGTGCTCAAATTTTCCTTAACTGCATAGTAAAGAGTTAGTGCTGGAACTGAGGAAACCTCTGTTCTCCCCCTCTCTCTTTTTTTTAGAGTCCAGATCCAAATCACTAGGCATGTTCCTCTAAACCTCACGTCGTGTTCTGGATATATTTTCCAACTCCAAAGTCCAGATTCAGATATCTTAATTTGGTTTCTCTCCCAAACACTCAGCATTTTTCCTGAAATACACTTTTGCAAGCATTTCTTATTAGATGCATTTTTGCATACAATTTTCCCCTCTATAAAACATGTTTGTGACTGCCTTCCTCTAATATGAATAGTTTCATGTGCATCTTTGCTTAATATGCATATCTTTGTGTGTTATCTTCCTTAGAGGTTTCTGCTGGAAACTTGCTGCTGGATGAGATGGATTCTTCATCTGATGTGGCTGAGTTATACTGTGATTGCATGATTTTGTTGGCAGGTGTTTTTTTAAAAACAACAACAACAAGCAAACAGATATAGTTGCCCACAGTTAACTTATAGCCAGTTAATTGCAAATGGCCACATATATGAAGATTCTTAGTGCCAAAATGAAATAGTTGTTTAAATAGATACGGTTTCAAGGGAAAGCTTTAAAAACTGCTATTTTCTTCCATAAACAACTGCTTCATTATATTTTCATTATGTAGTTTGTATTATTTATATGTAATTTAAGTTTATATGTAATATGTAAGTTAGTATTATTATATGAAAGAATGCAATGTTACATCTGTTTAGATTTTGTCAGCTGGGCAATTTGCAGTGTAAGCTCCCAATAACACTGGCTGAGCCAGTTTTTTTTATTTCTACTCCTAATCTTGTAGCCAGATAGTGGCATTATCTCATCAAAACTGATCTCCAAAATTCAGAAATATGAACTATTTATTAGTCTTAAAAACATTTCAAAATAAATCTATCACATAGTCATGTAGACAACTGAGTCAATACTTCCACAGGTTTTTTGTTTGGTTGTTTGGTTGTTTCTTTAAAAATCATGGTGGATTTTTAGTACTAATAGACATGGAAAGAATTTACCAAGGCTCAGAAATTGGAGAAAATGAAATATCTTCCCCAAACTTAGACATTAGTTGAATACCTTAGAAATTTTAATGTCGCCTAGTTTCATGGGGATGTATTTGCAATTGAAACACAATTCTATACTCCCACTGACTTCCTCCCTGTAAATCTTACTTCCAAGTAAGTGGATATAGGATTGGAGCCTAAGAGTATGAATAAAGCAGTCTGTAGTTCAAGTCTCACATTAGCATTATACTTATCAGAAGTCCTTTAGTAATAAACATTTCCTCACTGCCTTATCTGTAACAAAGGGATCATAATACTGGTCATCATTACAAAGCTGTTATAAGTATTACAGCAATAACATTTGAAATTCAATGCATACAGATTAAGCATTATCCTAAGCATAACAGTCCAAGCCATTACATTTCTTTTTCATTCAGCAGAATTATTTCCAACTAACACACATGATTCTCATTAAATAATCATTTAAAAACAGAGTCAGATGCTTGTTCATCTCAACGCATAAAATGCCTTGTGAGCAACTAAGCTGGCAAAGCTAAGCAACCTCTAGAATCACTAATTAATTCACATCTAAAATATCTAGTATAGTAGTGAAAAACTGCTGTCTCTGGATGAACTTGTCAAACAGATGAACTCCATTTTTGATCACTCAATACCCTTTTTCACCTTAAAAAAATATCTTGCCTTACACCTTCCAAAGAATGGCCTAGAACTAAAATTCTTAACTCTGCTGGATATCAAAATCCATAAACTTAACAGCTTTATCTTTTCCTAGAATAGTTTTAACGCCCTTAGGACATTAACCCTTGGTTATCTCAGGCTTCTTTGACCCACTCACTGAGAGAAACTTCACTTGTTCCTTGGAAGTTGTGAAAAACAGCCTCATTGCTAGATCCAGCTCAAATATACATACCTTGTTCCCTTTGCACACTATGCTGGAAGCATGGAAGATACTGTTGCTTTTGTGCTACTGCCATTACAACTACAGTATGACCTCAAAAGTCCATATTTTGGCTTCCTATAATCTCACTAAGTGGCCTTGGGCAAACATCTGTTCTCCCAGCCACAACCACTTTATCTGTAAAACCAGGGTGACGGTACCAATCTACTTGTTATGAGAGTTATGTACATATGTGTGTGATGATAATGAAACATTCTTTACAATTCTTTTGTTTTATGGAACCTTCTCAAGATGTACAGGCACCTCTGATTAATGGCATCAATTCCCTGTTAATCCTGTGTGGCTGACAGCATTGCAGAAAGGTTATTTTGGTTAAATCGTGCTTATGGTCAGATCAAGTCTTTCTTTCTTTCTTTCTTTGAGATATAAAATGTGGATTGTAAACCACTACAAAAATATATTGTTCTAATGAATCCGTGTTGAATGCCAGCCATTTTTGAAAAGTCCCTAGTCCTACCAGATGTTCGGTTTACAGAATCCTGGGATTTGAACTTTAATGAGGCAATAGCGCTCTCTGTAAGGGAGCAACCTCATGAAACTACAAACCTACGGAATACATTGGATGAAGGCATGGCAATTGAAGTGATATCAAAAAGCCATTAATGGGACAGTGTGAATATTAAGAGAAGAATCAGTTTTCTTGTTAGTTTAGGACCGGGTACAAGAATACCCTGAAGATGTTGTTGGATTGCAACTCCCATTATTGTTTGTTACTAGCTATGCTGGCTGTGGCAATGATATCTAGGGCCAAGCATTTCCTAGCCCTGACTCACATAAAACCTGTATTGCAGTTCTGGAGAACCTATAATATTTTAGGTAGAAGTTAGCTATTTTGACAGAATTCACTAGTGGTTGGATACCTTCCAAAACAAATAAAAAAACTCAGCAAAAAATAGGGTCAATTTCCTTCTTTTTTCAAAATGAGCAGTATAGCTATACTGAGAAGAATCAATACCAATTCAAATTTTGGAAGTTACAAATATGGGCTCTTTTTATATATATGGAATGAAATGTTTGTTTTTCTCATACTTTAGGACAGAGTAAGGACCAAAACGGACGGCTCTTTTGCATTGCCTTCTGGGTGGCTTGGGAGTGTGGTGTTTACATATTGCATGCTCACAAGCCTCCTAGAATCCACCTGGAAGCTGCCTGGCCATTTACATGGGGAGGGGGAGGCTTCAAAATGCTCTGGGGGCCAATGTTTACATGCCAGTGGAGCATCATGAAGCCAGCTTCCAGCAGTGGCATGGGCAGAAAACCAGCTTTTTGCCATCTGAAAAAGGAGTGACTCTTTGCTAAGAAAGCTAAGAATTTAACAATGGACCTGTTGCAAGCTCAGCTTTTGAGTTCAAAATAAAAACTGTACCCCCTTTGCCCCACTGCTCTTGAAAGTATGCTTCTCACAGCTCTTGTGAAGAACCAAATCAACTTCAGATTGCATCAACAAACCAACAAGGAGCAAACCCGGGAGTGATGCAAATGAGCTGAACAGCTGGCATGTGCTTTATTACAGTAACGCTAAAAATGTTGCATAGCTTGCTTTTCTCCAGGAGATTAGTATTTAAAGTACTACAGGGAACAACTTCAGAATTTTCCATAGAAAATATCCTTATGGTGAAACATTCATTGTTATCTCAATGGAATGCTTTGCTTTGGCTCCACAATAGTGAAGGAGATGATGCCATTCGTCATAAGCAAGGATCTGTTCCAACGATTAAGTAAGAAGAGATATATAAGGAAGATAACCATGAAAATGTCCACTTGGATACTTAGGTCCAATGCTTCATTTTCTATTGTTCCACCAAAATGCATCCCTTCCATCTCACATCAACTTTACCCTGCATATATTACCCTACATGTCCAACAATTTCAATACATACCCCAAATAATTTCCTTTTGGGTGGCAAAAGTAATATATATATATATATATATATATATATATATATATATAATCTTTATTTCAGCCAACAGGCCATAAAACAGCAAAAGTAATACAATTTCGGCGCGTTACAGACCGCCCGTTTGGGGCGGCCTGCAACTGGTCCTTTCCCTGCTGGATCGGGGCCTCAGCTGCCACAACGGTAGCCTCTGAGGCCCCGATCCGCCACTTTCCAGGCCACGGGGAAGCGGCAAAAGGCCACTTCCCCACGACCTGGAAATGGGTGTCCTTGGGGCTTTAAGCCCCAAGGACACCCGGTGACAGCAGGGACCAAGAGAAAGGGGCCACTCAGCCCCTTTCTCATTTGTGTTGCTGGCACAGCCATGTAGAGGCTGCTCCAGCTATGCAAAACCTAGAAGGAGCTCCGAAACGGAGCTCCTTCCTGCGCTGCCAAAAGAGCGCCCCAGGCGCTCTCATGCCGCGTGACTAAATCACTCTTGCACTGCCTCCTTTGGAGGCGGCACGGTCATGATGTAATCATGGTGGCGCCCATCTGTATAGGGCACCGCCATTTTCTACATGCTCTGCGCGTATTAGGGTTAGGGGCATCAGGAAGTGATGCCCCTTTCTAACCCTAGTACACATGGAGCACGTACTTTTTGCCCGTCAGGAACAGCCCTCTGTTATATTATTTGAACAAATTGTTAAAGAGTCCCTTGCTATTCAACAGATGGATTATTCTTATTACTTTTTCTTTTTAAAAAATAAAAGTGATTTCTGAACTGCCACCCTCCAGTAATAGATAGAATGGGTAATAGATAGCTGGCAGGATGAATTTGACTCCCTGGACTTCTTCTGCCCCCAGGCTATACCCTGCAAGTAAATTTATGACAGCTGTAGTGGCAAAATCTCTTCTCTCTTCATGCATTATACATGCTGCCTAGTGTTAGAAAGAACTTCATTCTAGAAAGCTCTCAGGAAGTGGCAAATTCAGCAATACCAAGCATAGCATCTTTCTTTCTTTCTTTTGACACATCAAGAAGGCATGCAGAATACTTAGAGTGCAAAGATGGACACGAGGAAGCTGAGCCTACACTAGTATTATAAATCACCTCCATGAGGAATGCATCTGGTGAGAGTCAAAGCAGCCAAGAATTTTTTTTTTTGAAAAGCCAATAACATTGGTTCAAGTGAGGCAAACCAGTTGGATGGATGGATGGGAAGATAGTCTCAAGAAGCTGTTTTCAGAAGTCACAAGATTCAAGAAGTGATGAGATTCAAGATAGGTGATATATTTTTCACAAGTAGTTTCTGATTTTTCTTCCAGCGAGGACTCTAACCTGCTTTATCTACACAGGCTGATGATGGAGTAGAAACAGCTATTGCTTTTTTGATTGTGCTGCAATTGTTTGCCATTGTATTGGTTACACCTGAAACACTCATATGTGACTCTTGGCTGTATCTGCTGTCCTGTCAGAGACAGATAAAACAACACTAGGCCAGCTACATTGCGCTAATTCCAAATCTCTCTCATTCAGAAATTACTTAGGTCTACTCTCAACCTGGCTCAACTTTCCACTGACATTGTGGCTGTGTCCTGACCTAGAGGAAGTTTCACAACCACTATGAAGACACAGGATATTAGAGAGGTAAACTTCAACCCCTTAATTGCTTACAGAGATCTTCCTGGAAGTCAAACAATACAGGTTTAAGTGAGACTGAGGTCTATCAGACCTTCTCTTCACCATGGACAGATCTTCCCAGCCCTCTTAACAAAAGGGGCAGAGTTGGTGGAAAAAAGCAAAGGTAAAAATCAGTGCCATCTTTAATACTGGCACATCTTCCCCACTGCTACCATCCCTGTCTTCTTCCCTGGCAAGAAGTTAAATACTGGCCATAGCCACTTTGCAGGTTGTATAGGCAACACTGAATCTCTCATAAATCAAGTCATGCCACTTGCCTCAGTCTTTTGATACTCCCTTCTTTGACTTTGCTGTAGCAGATTGCTCTGTCAGAAGATCTCTAAGTCATTTTGACAGAAAAGGACTCTGCTGTTGGAGGGCATATCTGCTGTCAAAAGAGGCTTGTGCCTAATCCTAACCATCTAACACCAGCACACCACTGAATGCGGATTGCATAATAACCTTCAAAAACATGTCAGTAAATGAACCACTTGTCATGACAAATTTACCTGAAGCTAAACATCTCCTTGTCAGAAAGAAAATTCAGAATCATCAGCATGCAGCTCCCCTTCCCACTGCACAGTTGTCCATGGCTCAGAAACATAAGCCTACTTAAGTATTTAATAATAATAATAATAATAATAATAATAATAATAATAATAATAATAGGATTTATTTATATGCCGCCCAATCACTGGGAATCTGGGCGGCTTACAACAGAGGGGATAATAATTAGACGGTTCCCTGCCCTCAGGCTTACAATCTAAAAAGACATGACACAAAAGGAGAAGGGAATGGTAGGGGGAAGGGGATCAGGTCCAGCAGTTTTTCTCTCCCTCTGAGGCCTGGACCAAGGCAGATGGACTGGAAGGAGGGCTCTTTTTCTTAATTGAGGCCGGCTCTTCCTCTTCAGGCCCGATGGCATTGGGCCTGTCCTTTCACTCCCTCTAAGGCCAGATGATGACAGTTGGAAGGAGGAAGGGGAGGGCTTTTCCTCTTCAGGCCCGATGGCATTGGGCCTGTCCTTTCACTCCCTTAAATCTTTAATCTTTAAATCTTTAATCCCTTTAATCTTGATCTAGCTATCCAAAATTTAACAGAGCCCCTGCTTGATGTGGAAAATGAAGACAATAGATTGTTGAATTTAATCTAAGTGAAAGCCTGAATGTTCCTGTCTGAATGGGAACTGGTCTACCACAAGATAGCATTTACCATAATATTTTGGTTTTGTTTCCACAGATGGAGGTAGCAACAACAACGGTTTCTACTATCTTGTTTTAAAATGAGTCTGACACTAATGTTTTTTGAGACACAATAACTGCATCTTTAAGTTGGAAGATGTGTCACTAAGACTGTTCTTTTGTTTTCCTGGTGTCTTCCCTGTGTGTATCATTTGCAATTGCTTACAGCATCCTAAATTGTCATTCAGACTAACCAAAATAGAATCTATGGGCTTAAAATGTAAATGCACAATGCTAAACCTTTTGTGTTTGCTATTTAATGAACACTGATGTTCCATTTTGAGTCACATTTAAAGTTTTCTTCTTTCCCTTTTCCTTTTGCTCAACATATAAGTGTTACATGTAATCCTTATTGTTTGTTATACTCCCAACTATGTAAGTCTCATCTAAACAGGATATAGATTTTGTTTCTTCTGACTGAGAAATGCAATAAGAAAAAGCCTCCATTTCAGAATGGGAAAGATGGATTTTTAATACACACGCGCACGCACACACACACACATACACACCAATTATTTCATTGATAATACTAACAACACTCTTTTCTAACCAGATTGGTTCCCCATTATGTATCAGATGTAAGGCTGATAATAATTTAGTGATATGTGAACAAACCTGTTAGACCTTCAGGCACAGTAATTTTCCTTTGTGGTAATTGTAAGCATGTAGATACTTAAAACATGAGTTTTCTGTTTAGCACTAACCACAGTTACACTGATTATGTTCTCAAAGGAAAAAAAATATCTACGCTATACCACAGTTTATTGTTTAATAAGTCACTGTTTGGTTTGGGATTGTTCAATAAGTAACACTTTTCTCCCATTTTTGATGTTAAGATAAACTGCAGTTAGTATTAAATGTGGATATCTGAGAAATTTATTGCTTTACATTTCAAAGTGAACTTACCAAATCGTATTTTGGAAACCATACTTTGAAATGGAATGCACTTCCCCCTCAAAATTCACACACTGATGAAGTCTTTTGTGTAGTTAAGAGGGGAAAGTATAGACATGATTGCATTCTGACAATATTTCAAAACATGTAGGGAAAAATGTTTAGTATTCAAAGGGAAACCTTATACAAAAATGTGTACATTTGTAAAATTATGTGCAGAGCCACCTGAAAAAAACTTTTGCAATATGTGTACACGAACCTGTAATACACACACACACACACACACACACACACACACACACACACCTATAGATTTCCACATTAATGAAAAGAAACTGAAATCCAGTGCAGAATGAGGACGAAATAGTCTTAGCATGAAGTGAGGACAAGTTATTTGAAACCGAGTTTGACAAAATCACCCATTTCTAGTATCAACCAGGAAGCTTGATGCTAGTCTGTCTTTTCTTCCATAATCAGATAAATAGATCAAGAGAGAATAAGAGAATATATAGAAAGATAAAAAGATGGGAAAATAGGGTAACAAACAAGGCTTATATAAAATGAAATAGTGCATTCTTGATGAGCTTCAGAGAGACACGGCTCGAGAAATCAACATGGATTTCAGACTGCCCATCAGTGCATAGCCTGGTGCTGTTGCTGAGACTGTTCTTCTTGGTTCTATCACTGGGCAGCTTCTGGTGCCACTTGTCTCCTCCCATCACTTCCCCTTACGAGTGCCAGCTTCTCATGCTGAGTATTGGAAAGACATGTTGAATCTTGAGCATCTCATCTCCTCAAGTCCACGTCTAGAGACACCCACCTGTTAATAAGCTTTTTACAGGATTGTACACTCCTGTAACTACGGCAATCCAAATATAATGGTTGATTATCTTTTCTTGTAGAGGTATATATCTACACCCAAAAAGTTTGCATTGTTTGTACTGTTTGTTGTTGTGGGGTTTTCCCCCCCAATAACATCTTTAAAAAAAAAACTGCACCATTTTGTTTTATATAAGGGACTGGGTTACTGTACAGAAGATCTCTGTACAGCCCTCCAGCCACCTGCTTTTGAGGTGGTGCCACTGGCATTCCTCATCATTCATTCATAAGGCAGAAGCAGATGGCTGGCAAATATTCCAAAATCCAAAAAATATCCAAAATCCAAAACATCAAAACATTTCTCACCTCGAGCATTTTAGATAAGGGGGACACAATCAGTAATTGATTTAAGACTTCAAGTATCTCATATATAAAAAGCTTAGTGCAGAGGATGTAAGTAGGAGTATAGTGGACAGGGAGTGTGAGATACAGTTTTGAATGTTTGAAGTGTGGGCATTTAGATATGAATTTGACCCATGTAATTTGGAACAGTCCTGTTAAAAAAAAAATTTTGGGGGGGGGGGGATTACTTTTTCCTTCTTTCCTTTTCATTAGGCATAAAGTAAACAACCAGAAACTGACAGTTGACAGTCATGAACAGCAACAAATCATTAGATATTTAATTTATCATTGTAATACTACTACTAAGGAGAAGAGTTCTATTGAATGTTCTGCCTCAAGAAGTTAGATAACGACCATTCTTCCATACTTTGCACTCTGACTGCAGCGGGAAGGGAGTGTCATTTACTTCTGTACCTCTGGCAGCAAAGTTTCTTCTGCTTGTATGTATTTTCTGCATAATAAACTGAGTGGGCTCCAAGTCAGAACAGTGGGATAAAAACAGAAAAAAATAGACAAAGGAGATCTTCTCAGATCTAGAATGCAAATTATGCCTATAGTTTATAATTTGGAAATGTTACTTTTTCCAACTACAACACATAGAATCCATCAGACAGCTATTCTGGGAGTTTGGTTTTAAAAAGTAACTTTTCATAACTCTGTTATATCTTAATTTAATCATTATTTTTAAAGTAACATTTGCTTATTGACAAATACTTTGGACTTATGATGAAGGAAGTATAATATATTATAGATAATAGTTCATGCTTCAAGTTGTATCTCCATATGCATTATTAGATAGTCTCCAAAGTGCATGTCTGCAGTAGTTCTCAAACTGGATGCCAACATCAGCCATGTAAAAAAAAAATGTAATCTATTTGTCCTGTTAGAAATGAAAGCAGACACCTATCAAATACTCCACAAATGGAACTTTGTCCCCAAGGCTTTCATATCAGTTTTTCAATCTGATTTTCCTGTATCTTGTACTAGTTTTGTGTGGGTTTGATTTTTCATTGCACTGTGCAAATAACAGACATGCCGTTTAAATGGCAAGTCTCCCATCAAATCATTGGCTTTAGCCACCCTGCAACTATGTTTCACCTGTGCAAACATTCCTGCTTCTATTTCACTCATACAACTGGTAGATAGAAAGAGGAGGAATGGATGAAAGAACCTGGAAGATTTTTTTGTGGAGGTGGGGTGGGAGATTATTTTTCTTTTAATTTTATTGTGGGGCAGTGACATCATAATATAATGTTTAACTTATTGATAATGGACTGAGACCATTATTTATTATCTCCTGCCAAAAAAATTTGATAAGGCATCAGTTTTTCTCAAATTCCTAGATTTGAGTACACAGAAGAGAAGTCCTGTTTGGCAGGCTGAGTAGGGATGATAGCTCTTGTAGTGTTTGACCTGTCAGTTCCCAAGAAAATGCCTCCTAAAAGAAGGACAAGTCTCACTGAGCAACTATGAGACTATCTCCCTGTATACAAAACACCCTTCCATGTAAGTTCATCTTGGATTGAAACTGAAGAAATTCAGGTGCCAGATATTGGCTAGAATTTCTGTTATGCAAAAGTCCTACAACACATGTAGGGGCAAAAAGTCATCATTAAACATATTTTGCTAATAGTTGCAGAAATTGAGTTGCTCAGACAACACATTTATCTGTGTTTGTCTCTTCAAGTTGTGTACTGTGCAATATATGTTATTGTTGTGCGTTCTATACTGTGTATTCAATATTGTGGTTGTGCATCGTATTCTGTGATTACAGAACAGTTACCTAGATTTGCTCATTTGTAACTGTTCTGTATTTACAATCACTACTTAGTCATTACTGAACTGTGACACTATTGTAATGATCGTAACTCTTGCACCACCCACTTTACTGTGCATCAGCTAAATCGGGAGAAACAGATCCATTCTGTCAGTGATCTCAGCATGACTGAATTCATTTCCTTCAAGTTTATTTAAGTATAATTAACTGAGGGCTGGAATAGTCAGCCCTTTAAAGCCATGATCTGGGTGGCTTGGGAGTGCAATGGTTATATGCTGCATGCTCTGAAGCCACCTGGAAGTTGGCAGCTGCCCAGATAAGGGTGGCTTCAAAACACTCTGACAGTGCGGCATTTACACAGTGCACTCAACCAGAGCATCTTGAAGCTGGCTTCGGGCTTTAGTGGAGCTGCAAAAGCCAGCTTTTTTCCAGCCCAAAAAGGACTGGAAGAGATGACCCCAAAGGGACAGCTTGAAGCTGCCCTTGCTAAAGCTGGACTGGGGCAGTGGCAACCACAAACCGTGGCCCCAATCCACTTTGAAGCCAGTCCAAAATGCAGTGAAAAAGATCAGCTCCTTTTGGGACTAGAAAAAAACTGGCTTTCCCAGCCCCACAGAAGCCTGAAGCTGGCTTCAAGACACTCCGGCGACATGCAGCATGTAAACACCATGCCTCTGGAGCATCTTTAATCCACCCACATTTGGTTGGCCACCCAACTTCTGGACGGCTTCAGAGCTGCTTCATAATGTGCTTCAGAATGTGTGATATATAAACACCACATTCTTAAGCTACCCGGAGGGCAGTTTTAATGGGCCATCTGTTCCGGCCCAAAGGAATGGATGTTTTCCACTCCGTTTCGGGCTGGCTTCAAGGCAGATTGGTGCCACAGCATGTGGTTGCCAAGCCCCCAATCCATCTTTGGAATTCCTGTACATTTGAAAAGGAAGAATCTCATGTTTATTATCTTATCTCAAATTCATTCTGAAATTCTCAGCATTCAGTCCATACCCTAGTAGGTCACTTCAGACATTATTCAATGTTTTATTTTAAACAAATGCAAGAAAAGATGCATTTTCAGACATTCTATGTTAGTTTATGCCAAAAGCTAAACTACTCAAAACATCACTGCATATGCCAGGTATGCGGAGCTTTTGACCCACAGCCTGGATGGAGCTCACAGAGGTTTCCAATCCAGTTTCACCTTCTTTTCTTGTTATGTCTGAAGTTAGAGGCAATTAAAATCATGGCAACCAAGCTCTAAGGGAACTGAGCTGTGGTTCATATCCTTGCAAGGTCTGACTGAGTTCTGATCTTCAGCAAGGAAAGGTTCTGCACTTGGACTTATTCCTGAGCAACAGAGAAAAGTGCTATGATGTATATACAGTAGTTGAGAAAATGCTAAAAATCCCACCAAAATGTAGGACTTGGTTCTGGATCAGCCCACTTTGTTTGGCATCAAACCATGCCTTATCCACACCACTGCTTAAATGCATCACCCAAGTACCATTGTGGCTGGTGGCTCCCATGTCAGCGTGGCATGGAATCCACTCCAGTAGTCAGAATTATACAGCAACTATCAAAATGTATCAGACATAATTTGGATGCCAAGTTATTCACACTGAGAACTCCCTCAAAGTTTGAATTAAAACCCAAACCAGATTCTCTACCCCATTTCCATGGAAGTCATCAGTCACCCTAGCCCATATTCAGACCCCAGCCTTTCTTAACCTGGTGGAAGAAGATCATATCCCTTATGGAAGGAGGAACAGGCCCACCTCAAATTGCCTGAGTTGTGACTATTGTTTCTTCTGTGGATTTCATTGGATGTTTCCTAGTTTTTGCTTATTTTCATATCCCATATGGCAATGGAAGGAAATGCAGAGTTTTAAAAAGGTCTATAACACAGAAAGAATAAAGATCCATAGTACTGTGATCAATTAGATATTGGGCTTTTATCATTCATGACTAATGACCATAGTGTTTAACATGTAGGTTGACAACTGAATGATAAAAGCAGCAGTTAACTGTGTTCATTAAAGGCAGAGAGAGAGAGAGAGGAAAAAAGGTTTAACTGGCCATTCATGGGAAATCACAAGCAGTTTTACAATCAGAACATTCACTGCACAAGATAATTCCTTTTATAAATAATGAAAGAATCTGCAAGAGCAATTTATCATCAATCACAAATGCAGAAACTGTACCTGGAAAGGCAGCCAGAGACTGAAACTGTGTGTGCTTTGCAATACAAGGACACAAATTAAGGTGTTTATTGCTTCTAGAAAGCATTTCCTATCACTCTGCCATATTCACCTTTTGCTTTGTTTTAGATTATTTTCCCCACCATGAAAATAAAAGACTTTAGGAAAAGAAAGAGAACAACTTCAAAAGTGCTTTGAAGGGGGAGGGGAGGAATCTCATACATATAAACTATTCACAACTTCAAGAAGAGAAAGCAATACAGAGCATAAAATATTAAGCTGCACTAAAACCAACTCAAGATTTATTTTCTTTTATATAGGGGAGTTCTTTAAAAAGAATTATAAGTGGGTGTTATATCATTTTGTTATTATTTTAGAACAAAATTAGGTAGTCAATAGAAGGGAGATTATGGTGGGATACAGACCGCCCAAAAAGGGTGGTCTACTGGCACCTCCTTTTCTACCGGCGTGAAGCTGCAGCAGATAAACCACGCAGTTTCCCGCCGGCAAAAAAACCGCAAAAAGTGTTTTTTTTTCTGGCACACTTGTAATGCTTGAGTGCACCAATGGCACACTTATGTTGTCACAAGTGCGCTGCGATGTGCGGACGCTAAGCGTCCATTGTCTCAAAATGGTGGCACCCCTGTGTACAGGGCGCTTCCATTTTGATGTACAAAATACTACTAGGGTGGTGGGGTGTCTGTAAGCGATGCCCTGAGGCAACCCTACCATGTATTCCTTACGTCCTTAAAGGCCCATCTGTACTGGGCCCTAGTATTCTTGTGGTCAGAAATGGAATTCTGATCTTGGAAAAAGGGATGGAATCTTAGATCCTTCTTTCCCTGACCTCACAGAAAGATTTGTGCCTACCAGCTATCTCAACAATGGAACAATGCAATCCAAGGGCAGGGGGAATGGAGAACCACAGGGTCATGGTATATGTGAACCTGGAAATTGCTAGTGGTCCCAGCCCTCAAAGTTGCCACTGATGGAGCTCAAAATTTACAACAGTCCTGTAGTCTAAATAGTCCTAAATTAATTAATTCCCATTTCTCACAGTGGTGGATATTTGATATTGTAATAATCTGGTTGATACTATTTAGGCTCTTATGAACAGTTCTTGGTGAGCTGGTGTCCTAGAGTCCTAGTCTAGCATTAGGGAGATGAGCCTAAAAATAACTTTTCCCAGCTCTGTTAAATCTATGCATGGCAAGTAATGGGTCACATGGTTATGGTTTGGCATAATACTTGAGGAATACAGTGCTGGTAATTATAATGTTGCTCTTTAATCAGTTATCGCATCTACTATAAAGGACCAAAAGCAGTTCTTTGGAATGGGACCAATTTAGCATATATATATATTTCTTCCAATAACAAAACATTCTCTAAATCAATCAATATATACATGAAAAGCACCAAACAGACCTAATTATCATTAAGTTGTCTTGGGACCAAAAGAACAATCAGACAAATTTTGTAGCATGCAGCTATTTTCTTATATTTGGACATATAGCAACAAGCATTGACAGAGACCACTGGTGGTCCTCCCAGGATCTCAACAAATGATGCAATTGCTCTGCTTTCAGCTGTAGGAAAATAGCAGCATGCTTGCCTGCTGCTCCACCTGCTTTCCACTGATCAGAACATAGCTGGGGTCAAGCAGCCTGCAGCTGAGTATTGGGGTGGGGATTTTGCTCCTTGTCTGGTTAGTAGTGTATGCAACAGCCCAAAATAGTGAACTGTGAAGATGGAAGTTCCCATCATAATTCATCAACAGGATGCTAGCCCATCTTCTTTTTTACGAAGAAATTGACAACTTAAAATATTGGCAATGTAACTGAAACCATGCTTCCTTGTGAAATATGATGTTGCCATCTTCAGTGATCTGTATGGATGTATTGCAAGCTGCAGCATAATACTTTTGCTTTAGAAAAAATCTTGGATATTTGTCAATGCATTTCTAGTGTTAAATTGTAATCTTGGAGTTCCTGTATATGCATGTATAGCCCACAGTGATAATCTATGGCTGAAGCAGCACTGCTGATTAAATGCAGTTTGAGACCACTTTAAATGCCGTGCTTCAATGCTGTCGAATGCCAGGGTTTGTAGTTTTCAAATATATTTAGCCTTCTCTGTCAGAGAGCTCTGGTGCCACAGCAAACCTCAAATCACAGTATTTCATAACATTGAGCCATGGCAGTTAAAGCAGTGTCAAATTGCATTATTTCCGCTATGAACATGGATGCAGCTTATGAATATCTTTTCCCTTGCCATCTTTTCTTCCCCCCATTTTCTTTCAGTTATAATTTTTTAAATCCAAAAAAACTATATATACTTTTAAAAAAATAAATGTGCACCTGCACATAGGAAATGTATGATAATATAAAGAACCGAACACCACTATTCTCTCAACAGAATTTTTTTAAAAACAAAATCAGTTGAGAACTGTAAATTCAGCTTGTTAGTAACATGTCCTCCTTTTTTCTCTTCTTCTAAATCTTTTAAGCAATTGTAAGAAAAATATTGAAATGGACCATGTAAAGGATCATATTAAAATACCAAATCAAATGTAAATTATATTCTGGAAATTTTCCTTCGTCTAGACTTTGGGTTGCAGCTAAAGTACCAAAAGTAGAAGGATGCTCATTCAAAAGGCTTTCCTATCTTTTCTCCACTTTGTAGTCACCATCATTCCCTGCAAAATCTCTCCACAGGGTTAAGATAAACTTTCAACAGCACTGGGCTGTGACCGTAGATAGAAAGCAATGAAAATGAGTAAGGATGTCTTTCTTGAGCAGAATAAAGGCAATATTACACGGTGATCTGGCCTCATCATGCACTGAAATTCACTACTGGTTAGTTTGTCATTGTCATTGTGCCTTCAAGTTGTTTCTGACTTATGGTAACCCTAAAGCAAAACTATCATGGGGTTTTCTTGGCAAGTTTATTCAGAGAGGGTTTGCCATTGCTTTTCAATAAGAATGAGAGAGTGTAACTTTCCCAAGGTCACCCAGTGGGTTTACCTGGCCAAGTCAGGATTCGAACTCTGGTCTTCAAAATCCTAATCCAACAACACTTAAACAACTACACCACACTGGTTAGTTTAGATTACCCTGATTTTCAGTCCTTGCAAATGGAGTTGGTTAGGGAAGGAACAATAATGCTAATATGTAATGAGCTCAACTCACACAAATGAATTTTATTAAATGATGTATTTAGGAACAAGGCCAGGAAAAGCTATGAGATGCTGAGTGTGGGGGCATAGACTTAGGATGCATCTACACTGTAGAAATAATGCAGCTTGACACTACTTTAATTGCTGTGATGCCATCCTATGGAATACAAGGATTTGTAGTTTCACAAGGTCTTTAGCCTTCTCTACGAAAGCATGTTGGTGCTTCACAAAACTACACATCTCAGGATTCTGTAGGATGGAGCCATGGTAGGTAAAATGGTGTCTAATTGCATTATTTCTGCAGTGTAGATTTACCCTTTATGAGGGTGTTCTCACTTAAGATTTGAAACGAATTAAAATACAACGTTTTTAATTGATCCGATTCAAAATAACCTGTCTCTATCCCGCGTTCCGAATCCTTTTATTCTTCGTTCCCATCTGGTTTTTTAAATCGAAAGTTTTTACCTGCAAGCGTTCCTACTTGGCATGAATTCGGTGTTTAAATAATAGATTCTTCTCCTCCATACCTTATTTGGAGCTGTCATCAATAGTACCGTCAGAATGACGTAACGTTAATCCAGAATATTTGGAAGCGATTTATTCTTTTGGCATCGTTTCCATTTCATTGACAGCCAGGGAGAATCCCTTCAGAGAGCCCAGAGATCAATGGGAGAGGCTTCTGACAAAGCTAAGCTCTTTCCAGAGGAACTATGGGATAGGTTTTGGAGGGCAGCATCCTGTCTCCCAAGACAGCCAGGCAGAATCCCTTCAGAGAGCCCAGAGATCAATGGGGAGGCTTCTGACAAAGCGAAGCTCTTCCAGAGGACTATGGGATAGGTTTTGGAGGGCAGCATCCTGTCTCCCAAGACAGCCAGGCAGAATCCCTTCAGAGAGCCCAGAGATCAATGGGGGAGGCTGCTGGAAAAGCAGGGAGGGAGCACTCTTCCCAAAGATTCTTTTCTAGGGTTGGAGGGAGAGCAGATTCCGTTTGAAAAAGAGAGGGAGAAAGGCTCTATCCCCCCCCCCCATTGATCAGAGCCCTTCCCTGTCTGGGCGAGATCAGATGCTCCTCCGCGAGGAGCCTTCCCTTCCCTGCCTGGGCAGATCAGATGCCTCCTCGCGAGGAGCCTTCCCTTCCCTGCCTTGGTGAGATCGAGCAAGCGGGCCGGGAATGCTCTTTGAGAGGAGGCTTCCCTTCCTGCCTCTCCTCCGTTAGAAATGGGCCTCCCCCACACAGAGGGGAGGTTGCAATCCACCGGGAGAAGCCTTGTAGTTTTGCAGATGCAGGCGCTGGAGCAGCCGGGACTTCAGGCACTAAGCGCTGAAGGATTAAGCGCTGTAAACCATTAAAATAAAAATAAAAAAATCCTATCTCTTATTGAAAGACCACAGCAAACAAGGAGTGGAGGAAGAAAAAATGGCGACAGCCACGACGGATGGGACAGAAAGGGCAACTCCCCCAAGGACAGCCCCCACCGCAGTCCGCCTCCCATCCATCCAACCCGATTCAAAGGATGTCGTTCCTATTTAAATATCCGGTTCCTAACTCGAATCAATGGAAAACAGTAGGTCGGACCCGAGTGTTTAACACGTGTTAAATGAGGAAAAATCGATTAAATTTTTATCCCGCTCTATGATTCGATTTGTAGTGGGAACGATTGCGGTTGCTCTAGAACCGTTCTAGTTTAAATCGGATCCTAATATGATGCCACTCTTGGATTCGATTAGAACGTGGGGTTTCCCCTAGTGGGAACATCCCCTATGTCTGGTTTTTTTTTTTTTTTTTTTTTTTAGATTCTTTCATTTTTAATTTTTAATTTTATTTTATGGCTCTCTTTATGTAGGTAAAAAGGCCAAAAAGAGCCTGGGGAAGCAAACATGCTGCAGTTGTCTTTTATACCCTTGGTGGGATGCTTGTGAACATAAATGAGCATTCCCTCCCCACCCCCCACCCCCAATTTTTTTAAGTGCCCCTGGGGCTGCTGCCACACTGCAGAATTAATGCACTTTGACACTGCTTTAACTGCCATCCTATGGAGGCCTGGAAAAGAGAAGGCTACATCTCTCACAAAATTACAAATCTCAGAATTCCATTGCAATGAGCCATGGCCATTAAAGCAGTGACTACACTGCATTAATTCTACAGTGTAGATGCAGTCTTGGAGTCCCAGTGGCCACAGTCACCTGTGAGTACAGACAGTCCATTGGTAGCACTTTCCTCACTCCAGAGGCTATTCCAGTAAAACTGAAAATATCAGATTGTCTGCCTATCTACCCATCTCCTCCCCTCTCTCGGTCTCTGTTTCATGCATCTGTCCATCATCTGTCATCTACCATCTATCTAAATCTATCCAATCACCCATCCATCTAGATACTGACAGTTTTTTGCTTTACATTTCCATTATTCTACATACTTTGAACTACAAAAGTTTTTGTAGTTTCTACATGAGGTGTATATGTTATGCATCATCTTATTTGTGAGACTGTGGTTCCACTTGTCAATCATGAATTGAGCCACCTAAAATTGTATATACCAAGATGCTAATGTATGTATGATATTCTTTGCTTTCACAGTGAAATCTGCCAGATAAATAAATAAATAACTTGGAAAGCTGTGCCTGACTATCTGACCTTTACCTCTTAAATTGCAAATGTTGAAATAAGCAGTATAGGATTATTTATGGTTGCTCTCATTTAGCCATTCACTTCGTTTTGCATTATATTTTAAATAAAAGGTCAAAAAATAAATAAATCTTGCACACATGAAACTAAAATTCCCATCACCATAGACCTTTAGGTTAAGTTGTGGGAGAAGGAATTGCATTATTTGTATAGCTTTGTGAACATTTTATTGACCATGCACTTTGCTCCACTATCTTTCTCTTCTGGTTAGAATTTCATCATTATTTGCTCTAAACATATTAGGCATTTTATCTGGAGAAAACTGCAGGTCATGCTCACCTAGGAACAATCTGAGTTACATGGAGGTCCAGAGGGTGTATAATGTTGTTGATTAAATAAATCAAGCACAGCGTGAACATTGTTAAAGTTGTATGTGAGTTGATTTGGACTTGGCATTCCTTACCAGCTTTCTCAAAAGAAATAAATTCACAACAATTTATCCCTTTGCCACTCAGTAGTTTATGTGCTGTTTTTGGCACAGGGAAAGTATCAAGGAATTTGATTTTCCTAGCTACAATATACAGAATGACCATAAACTGTTACGTAATGTCATTGTGAGTGGTAACTCTCCTTATGTAGTATATCCTCACAAGAAGTACTAACTTTTAACAAATGATCTATAAGCCACAGAAGCATGACAGACCATCATCATCATCATCATCATCATCATCATCATCATCATCAGTTTTATTTATATATATCCCGCCTCTCCCTGCAGATCGAGGCGGGAGTACAGCACAATTTTAAAATTACAGTTAGTTAAAATACATTCTCATGATATAAAATGTTAAAAACACATCAAAAAACCTATACAGGTACAATATCAGCATCTAATTTCCCATACATGCTACGAATGAAGTGTCATCTTAAAGCTGTTATAGCAGATCTGGGGGATAGGCTCACCAGAAGAGATCAGTCTTGAGTGCCTTCTTGAAGGCATCTAAAGTGGTAATAAGATGGATCTCCTTCGGCAAGCCATTCCACAATTTGGGAGCCATAGGAGTAAATGCCCTGTGGGAAGTAGATGTTAGTCTGGTCTTCGGACAATCCAATAGATTCTTCCCAGTTGTTCTGAGAGCACGGGGTGGATTGTGTAAGGAGAAGCGTTCCTTCAAATAACTTGGGTCCAAGCCATGTAGAGCTTTAAAGGTAATAACCAAAACTTTGTACTGCGCCCGGAAACTAATCAGCAGCCAGTGAAGAGATTTTAGAACTCGCATTATGTGGTCGTGCCCAGGTGTTCCGACAATCAATCTGGCTGCTGCATTTTGCACCAACTGAAGTTTCCGAACTTGATACAAAGGTAGCCCCATGTAGAGCGCGTTACAGAAATCAAGATGAGAGATTACCAGTGCAAGTACCACTGCTTCAAGGTCCTTTCGGTCCAGGTAGGGATGCAGTTGGTGTATCAACCAAAGTTGGTATCAGGTGCTTCTGGCCATCACATCTACTTGAGATGAAAACTGTAGTGATGGATCCAGAAGAACCCCCAAACTGCGAACTTCGTCCTTTAGGGGAAGTGTGACCCTGTCCAGGACTGGTTGACAAATCTCCATCCCTGGACTTGGGGAACCTATCGCGAGTACCTCTGTTTTCTCTGGATTCAACTTGAGTTTGTTTTCCCTCATGCAGCCCATTACCAACTCAAGGCAGGCATTCAGAGGAGAGATGCCATCCTTAGTCACTGCAGCAGTCAGAGACATAGAGAAATAGATTTGGGTGTCATCAGCATACTGATAACACCGCGCCCCATGCCTTATGGACTAAGGTGATAGTTTCACTTCTTCAAGGTGATACAATAGATCAGTGGTTCCTAAATTTTGGTTCTTCAAGTGTTTGGGACTTCATTTCCCTGAAACTGCAGCGAGCCTGGACAGTAGCTAGGAATCATGGGAGATGAAGTCCAAAACATCTAGAACATCAAAATTTTGGAATCTCTGCAGTAGATGGTGCTTCCTCACAGAAAAAGCCAGAAGAATTGGTCGCACATATAACTTACCTATAGCAAAAATGAACAAATACAACCCAACAATAACATAAGCTCCGTTATAAGGTAGTATAAATGAATATTTCCTTAACTACCTTATGTGCTTGCAGGAGTGATGGGATACAAACATAATAAACACCTAAGCTTCATAGGGACAAGAATATTCTTTTGAAAGGACTTTAAAATGCTATTGTGTTTGTTTATTATCCCTGCTAGTCCATATTTTAGTTTTATTACCTAATTCATCCACTTTCTCGATCTTTCCTTGTGAGTTGTTAGAAAGACTCAATTCCCCCCCAGATATGCTGGGACAGGAGGGAGGGGGGCGGACAAAATTGAAAAAGTCAGGGCACTGAAGTGAGGCCATCACTTCCTAACTGGAATAGGAGATGTCGCTCCTATATATTACATCCATCTGTGAGAAGGAGCTGCACCCTTCTCCCAGACACCCTCATATCTCCAATGGCAAACTGGACTATAAATCTGGTATAATCATATAATTATTTTTCTCCCCCATCCAAGCAAGAAAATGATTTTAAAAATTAATTGTGGTCTTTATTGTGCAGTCCAGTATTGTGTCTGGATATGTATTTTATGAACAAAATATGAGGAAAACCTCAACTGGTTTAATGAGACAGAAGGCAGAGGGCCAATTTGCTTTCTTATTGTTGATTTTTGTCAGATGGTATTTTGCAATATTTTGTTTAAGGGATTAGGGGGGGAAGGAAAAATGAATTTAAAGTAGGACTGTCACATTGCACTAATCTCACCATCTTTAAAAAAAAATCTTTGATCAATTTATTTTTCTTGTGTTGATAATTTCCCCTGATACTTTTACTAATTATAGACTGTTTGAGACTGTTTATCCAAAAAGATCTCTCTCTCTCTTCAAGCCCATCTGTTGCTTATACTTTGAAGTTGCAGGGAGTGTTAGAACTCATTGTAGTTCTTTCAATGAATGGAGCCTGTCTGGATTTTGCCAAACTCAGAACAGTTTCCAACTGCTATGACATCTTCTTGTATAACCCCTTCAATACTACACAGAGGAATCCCCCTGAGGAAGGCTGACTCCTAGCCTAGGAACAAATGACCTCTGCAGCAGTACCCATCCTACCACTTTATGTAGACAGTGGAAGCTTGCTGGTTTTGTCAAAATTTATCTGAAGCTTTGTGCTGGAGTGAAGTAGGTCACTGAATCTCCAGGGGAGAGATGGTATACCACCAGTCTCAAACCAGTCACGAATTACTGTACTGTTATGAATGCTTTGCAAGCAGGTGGTGGAGAATCATAGAGAGAAATTGCTTGGGTGGGATCCACAAAAATCCCTAGGCAGTGTTGCCAGCCTTTATTGTTTTGCATTTCTTTAAAAATTTCATGGATGTTTTATCCAGGCAGGAGATTCACAACTTGCCTTGCAGTGTTACCTGAGCAAACAATCTGTGGCAATGGTAGCATGAGGTCTCTCTAGAGTGGAGAATATTCATTTCAAATTGTCATTCTATAAACAGGCAACTGTTTGAGTCATTTAACTAAAATCTCAAATATTGCCCTTATATATTAAATTATCATTATTTTATTTGAACTTTGAGAAATGCAAAAGGAAACCAAGGATGTTATTTTTTCCTCTCTCAAGAAAAGCAAGAGATAAAAAGATAACAAATTCCCATAGTGTGTGTTAAATAGTTGAGGAGCAACTTTGTGAAACTTTGCTCTATTGCAATCTCTTCAGTTTGTTTTGGTTAGCTCCTACAAAAAAAAAAAGCGCTTTTTTCTAAAATATGTGCACATGTAAGTATTTCTAGGCAATGTGCTAATGTTTCTGAGGGGCTGTGGCTACCATCACAAATCTGCTGTACCATAACAAAAAGTTGGATGACTTTGTGAGTACATTGATCCAGGTTTGTGTTTTTTATCCAAAAGTCCATTTTATTCAAACAACTTAGCAATAGTCAGGGAATATAAGGATGATTCAAATATATTTGTATTTCATTCTCATAGCTTAAACATGTAGACTGCTTCCATTAAGATGATATATTTAGGTTTAACATAGATAAAGATTTCTTTGTGTTATTTTACTTACGTTTACATTTTCACACATGCACTTGATGTTGCAAATCCCATATGATAAATATATTCTGTGCATTGCTGGAAAGAGAAGTAATACTAAGGCTGCATCTGCACTGCAGAAATAATGCAGTTTGAGTTCTCTTTAACTGCCATGAAATCCTGGAATCTGTAGTTTTTGTGGCATCAGAACTCTCTGACAGAGAAGGCTAAATAGCTCACAATTAAAAATACCAGAATTCCATATCATTGAGCCATGGCAGTTAAAGTGGTGTCAAGCTTCATTATTTCTACAGTGCAGATGCAGCCTAAGAGGTAGAATAATCTACCATATAACATTATTGACCTCTAAAAACATGCCACCGTACTTTGTTTTTTGGCAGGAATAAATGGTGATAGCCTGGGTATTTTTGACCATTTTAATGGAACCTATGGATTGCTGATAGGATTCCTTATCCCCTCCAACATGTGCTACTTTAGGCAACAGTACAAAATGGCAAAGAATGTGACAAGAACAGTCAGTTATTTTTATGGAATAAATACCAAAAGGGAACTAGAAAATCTAATTTGATTCCTTGATCACAAAAATGACTTAAAGAAGGCATCATTACACTCCACTGTATATAATACATTGGTAAGATAACTCATCATACCATAAAGTTAGCAAGAAACATGTATTTCAGGATGTGCAATCAAATCCAGGAACCTGTATCTATGGTTCTCTTTATTAAAAATGCCACATTGAGACTATTGAAACCCTAGATTTGAATTTTGTTAATTTTTAATCATCATGATCATTATCATTTAAAGCCTATCTTTTCCCCAATATCCCAATACTGGGACTCAAAATGGATTACAAATTATTAAAGTCAGTACAGATTAAAAGAGCCAGCATTGTGTAGTGGTTTGAGTGTTGTACTATGCACTCCTGCACCCAGAAACCAGTCCTTTACCTAAGGTAAATTGACAAAATTTTCATAATTTCAACTTATGGAGAAGACCACTCAAGACATTCTACTACAGAGTTTCAACAGCTTCCACCTACCATCAATCTAAGCATGGAAATATGCTTTTGAGAAAGTAGGCTCAAGTCTATGAAAGCTCATGCTACCAACTTCATTCTTTCAGTTAGTCTCAAAAATTCTACAAGATCCCTTTGCATATCATTAACATTATATCATTTTACTGTATATTCTCACATATTGCCCTTGGTTTTTACAGAACAATAGTAGTGTTGGTAGACTAAATGGAGAACCACACACACTGTTAGCTGAAAAAAAAAGCAAGTCTGCAGTATGCTACCAGGAAAAAAAGGTGGCCTTTCTTAAACATTTTATGAAGAATCAAATCATAACTTATTGGATGCTAAAAGTTGCTCTATTCCTTTATTGGATTTCCCCCCCAGCTGCTTGTTGTTTCTGCACAGTGAGACATTTGCAGAGTTGCTTTGGTCAGCCATAATTTATACTTCTCTGTGTTCAGAAAGTCCCAAAGCTTATAATA
Organism: Sceloporus undulatus; assembly: GCF_019175285.1. Classification (NCBI taxonomy): domain Eukaryota; kingdom Metazoa; phylum Chordata; class Lepidosauria; order Squamata; family Phrynosomatidae; genus Sceloporus; species Sceloporus undulatus. The sequence goes on along the minus strand of NC_056526.1, from coordinate 140,609,584 downwards.
CTTTCGAGTCTCTAGTCAACAGCATCCTGGCATACACTTGCTGCCTTTAAATGTGATTTCTTTTATATCAGTCAGCTATTATTAAATGGTAGAATTCCTTTTAAGGGCAAATACATTTTTTCAGGTCTATGATGGCACACTTTACCTGCACCAGGAGGGACATTTAACTCACCACCTTTTCTTTTTAATAAAGTCATTGATCTTGGATGGTAATAAATGGAAACAGGTGGAAGACATTCTTAGTGAGTAAAATTCTAAATTTGAACCAATCCACTTAATGGACCCATGGCATGGTCCATCATTTTGGAACAGAGTATAACTAATAGGGTGCAGAGGGGGTGGACCATACTAGATGGGGCAGTATACCTAGCGGGACTGAGAAGGCTACTTACTGGGTGAGTGAGAAAGGGTGTTGTCTCCCTTTCCTGCTCACCCAGCAGCCATGCCAGATCCAAATGGGCTCTCTGGAGGTCACAACACTGCTCCCATAAGCAGCAGCCACTACTGAGGAGCATTGCCTTCCATTCAGAATAGTGCAGCTGCTGGGTGAGCAGTCATGCCAGACCCTGAACAGACCCTCGATAGGCCACAACAGTCTCACCAGGAAGTGGATGGGAGGCAGGTGAGCAGGGCTGATGGAGGGACAGTGGGGCACACCATAAAGCCCTTTCCGGGATCTGCATCAGGTGACACCAGCCTCAGTGATGCTACTGCCTTGGAGAATTCACTATCTCATCTCCCTATCATAAGGTAATAAGCCAAGCCTAAAGGGGGCACATTTTTGCTGCAATGCCACCCTCCATGTGGTGCAGATTGTCACACACCAATTCCACCCCCAGGCTGGCCTTAATGGCCAGTCTGTAACAGCTTCTCGGTTAATGCCAATAAATATTGTTTTTCTGTGTAGAAAATGCAATTTTATGCATAGAAGTGCTTTTTCCCCACAGAATAAATCTTGGACTGTGAGTAGTCCTTGAAAACTATGCAATTTTCAACAATTTTGTGACAATGAGGACAAAAATAAGCAATTATTTGTTCTTGCATATAAGACTAAAATTCACAAAGATGTATATCCCTAGCTTTAAAAACAAGAGTGCTTACGAAAATGAGGTAAGCACAGCTGAAAGTTGAGGAGACTTGTTGGATTTCTTCCCAAAACTATCCTTTTGTGCCAAAAATAGTTAAGCCACATATTGGCTTTTCCTTATTTTGTAAGTATGAGTGCTTGAAGTTATGCATGTAACGGTACCCCGGAAAAGCTTAATATTAAAGTAGTTTACAGGGGTGGGTATTTACAGCAAAGAATTTGTCAGGAGAAAACCAGCATAGCAATAAATTATATTGCTGGAATCCGATATTACCATCAATGTTATTTAACTTTATCTATACTTAGCTACATGGTAGAAATGCTAAGAAACCCTGTTACTGAATTGTGATGATATATAACAGGACATTGTAAGGGTGCCCAATATGCATCGGGAGTGATGCAATGCACAGCCTGTTGTGCATCAGTCCTATTTTGCCTCAGTCCCATTTGCACTTTGCCAGCTTTATACGTAGTAACATTACAGTAGACTTCTACTGGATATGGACACCAACCCAACTTTAAGTTTTGCAGACATAAATCCACTTACAAAAGTGTAACTTCCAAACATTATTTCAGACAATAACTTTAATTGTGTAATTTGTTATACAAACTACATTTTCCACTATTATTTGGCCATTCCATTTTTCAGTCTTGTCAAGATTATTTTGAATTCTGTGTTTTCTTCTAAGCCAGAGGTGAACAACTGTGGTGTGTCTGAGGGAATCTCAGAAGATTGTATGAGCAGGCAAAAATTCTCAAAAAGAAAAAGAAAACTAAACTTAAAGATACCCAAATTTCACTTTTGGTTTCCAAAAATATATATTGAACAATACACTGGGCCTTTGCAACCTATTTAAAAAGTTAATTGCTGCACTGAGGGGGATTCCATGAGCTGCAGTTCTCTCTCTCTCTCATCCCTCCTGCTTCTCTCAGGAGGCTCAGCAGGCAAGTCTCCCTATAGCAGAGCCTTTGGACATGCGGATCAAGGGAGTGTATCTTCAGTCAGCGTCAAGCCGAAAGGGAGTGCCTTCGAAGGTTGCAGAGGCTTTATCAGAAATGCGCTGGCAATAGACATACCTGAACACCTGCAGCATGCCCATATAAGCAGCTGCAGGATGCCTGCCTAGTTGCCAGTGATTATCTGACTTTCTTGGGGAAAGTACTCTGTCTCTGGGTCCCATTGCTCTTTGGACTGAACCCTTGACCTTTGGACTTCCTAATCAATCTACCTATTTGATACTCTGGACCTCAGACTTCTTGACAAATTTTCTGGTAAAACATCTTGACTTGTGACTCTGGACTTTAAATCAAGGACTTTGTCTGTTGCCTTGCACTGGTTGTGCAAGCTGGTTTGTTTAGAAACTGAGCTGGTCTTGTCAGCCCTTTGGCCACTTTCCTGGAAAATTATTTTTGCAGTGTGTTTTGGACCATATTGCTTGTTTTACTGTTTCATTCTTTATTCTATATGTCTGATGTTCTACACGTTGAAAAAAGTGCTATAAATAAATAATGTTGTTTTTATTACATTAATTTGATGTATGAGCCCATCATTTTAAAGGAAGTTCAACAAATTGGCTTTAGGATGGCACTTTGGGGGCACCACACATCATTTCCAACCAGATCCATGGCCAGAATGACTTCTCTATTGCAGAGAAATATTTCACAGAACTCATCTGCAATATTCTCTGACTATTAACAGTAGTCTTAAATTAAAAGCCACACTAGTTGTTTTCTAGATATGTAAAAATGACCCATGTGGAAGCATCTGCACACCTTGTGCTTCTCAAGATTTCCTAGTTTAACTATTCATAACAGTTATCATAGACCAAACTTGTTGCAACTGCATTTAAAAGACCTGTAATGGTTCCATTTTTCTTAAAACATTTGCAATAATACACAGTTGTTCTAATAGATGCTTACACATGACTGCAATGTTCAAGGCTTTATGTTTTGATTTATAGCAGCTTGCATTTAACAGGGAATCATATTTTGTACATTTAGTTTAACTGCTTGTCATACCTTTTCCCACTTTCCAAAAAGAGTATTTTCTGAGAGTGAAATATCATTGAATTGATCTGCAGTCCTACCCCAGAATTAATTTGTTTCAGGCAAGAGGGGAGGAAAACATTAGTGAAAAGACTGCCCACATTTATCAAGTAGTCATAAAGCTAAGAGGTTTAACAGCTTTGATTTTATTAGTGAACTCAGACTGCATAAAAGGTTCAATTTAATCATGATTTTTTGAAAAATGCGTACAATATTGTTCCAACGATGGTGCAAGCATATCATCTATAATGCTTGACTTTATTCTCTCGGTAGGAATTGGTTAGTCATAACAGATCATGAAAATTCCTAATCTATGGGGAGAAATCTCTTAGATTTGTGATGTAGTCCACCACAAAAGATTGCTTTGTAAACTTCACAGCTACATGCTAGCACCTGCAGATCGTCTCGTGATTGGAAAGAACAGAATAATAACAGATAAGAATAAATGAATAAAAGAAAAGAAACTATGGGCTAAATCCAACTTTAGTCCTATGAGAGTTTGTTATTGAGTGCCTTCAAGTACTTTCCAATTTATGTTGACTCTGAGCCAAACTTATCATGGGGTTTTATTGGCAAGGTTTGTTCAGAAGATGTTTGTCATTGTCTTTCCCTGAGGCTGAGAGCATTTGAATTGATCAAGGTCACCCAGTGGATTTCATGGCCAAGCTGGGATTCAAACTCTGTTGCCCAGTTGTAGTCCAAAGCTCAAACCACTACATCACTCTGTAGACCCATTAAAATGATCAGGACTTGCTACCTGTAACTCTTCTAAGTCACATTAATTTATGTGGGTTTACGCTTGTTAACATTAGACTTAGCGCAGAGAAAGGAAATAAGAAGTGCAATACTGGAAGCAGTGCTGCCTTTAATTCATTCATACAGTCTCTTGCATTATGGCTGAGCACTCAAGTGTATGGATGAAAAATTATTTCTTACTGTGATAACTAGTGATGATGTGAGTGAATGAGGAAGTCGACCTCCAAATTCATGCTCCACTTTCTTGAATAAATTGACTCCAATCTGTATTGCTTGATTAACAAGAATTGCAGTCCACCTGACCTCTACTACTCCACCTCTCCTATGCAAGAGTAAAAGCAGAGTTGTACCACAGAAGCATGCTATTAACAAAGAGCAGTTTCTAGCAGAGTAAGGCCTGTAACACTGCAGACATCCTTACACGCAGTTCTCAAGGTGTTTGCTTGGACCACCCACCAGTCTATATTTTGTGCAAAGAAATACCAGACTAAAGGAGAAGAAAACCTTGCTTGAAATAAAACATACAAAATAGCAATACCACTGCATCCTAAGGGAGAATATTTAGGGTCTTCACCATCCCCTTTCCCTTTTTCTGTATCCAATCCACCTTTTAATGTTAGCCATTTCTATTATTAAACAGAAGAGACTTTACTCTGCAAACTGGCTGTGAAAAAGGCTATTTGGAGCCACATTATATGTTTACAATCAAAATAACACTCCAGGCATACAATACTTGGTACATCTTAGATTCTGATGGATGTCCTCCAAGAATGAAATACTCCTCAAGTGTCAGTGTGTCTGTCTGTTGGATCAGGAACAATGTGGGCAACATGGTGATGAGAATAGAGTCCCAGCTGCTGGAATGTTTTTGTGATTTTCTGTATCTGTAACTTATTATTCATAGTTCTAAACAAGAAACTTGGAGTGCAGTCATGATCAGATGGCCAGCATAAACCATTCATTCAAAAGTAAAGATACTACACACATCCCCATCCCCTTTGAATAAATGGTTGGTGTATATTATAATGTAAGACACTTATACCAATTATATCTGTCTACTGGGTAGTTCAGAATAGATTTGTATTTAACAGCCATGTAGAATATCTTAGCTGTACTGGAATATACAGGTCTCTTCAACTACACTGGGCCATTTATCTGTCAATACGAAGGATGAAATGAAATAATATATTACAGAATCATGTTGGAGTATTGTGATAAAAGAGAGCTCCACAGGGTATTTAAGAGTGTCTGTTATAACACAGACAAGACGTAGGTATTAGCACAAGGAAAACCTCTGAGGTAGCTTTTTAGACATCGACAACACTAATGCCATCAAACTGTCAGGCTGATATTTCTCTTATGAGACTTTCCTATATTTATGTGCATACATAGTTCAGCCTTGATTCCCTTGCCCTCAATTTAGGCAGAACTGTGTATAATTTCTGTAATCAGACATTCAGCACAAGCTATGTTTGGTTGGATAGGCTTAATGGGATGTGTTTAATGGGACATAAGCTGTACACGTATGCATTTGCACACACATATGAGTTCCATCCAAAGGCTTGGGAAAGCATGGTTCCCAAAGGATTTCTAATGAGCTACTGCCTTTATAGTGCCACTCCTTTGGGAATAAAATGGATCAATATTAACAAATTACTGATACCCCAAAATATCCATGTGTTCTAGCTGATAAAATAATAAAACACAATGATAAATATACTCCAAATCCTACCCTAATCCCCTGGGAGCCTCTCCCAATGATGAAAATGTGTACTGCTGCTGTTTGGTGTTTTTTCCAGCTAGCCAGGGAGGTTGGAACAATCAGAAGTAGGAACTCTATTGCAACTCATCATTGCACTGCAAGTTGCTGCAACTTAAAATGTCATCCAGCTGTACCCTGATTGCAATCAAAAGACCTCCGTCATTTGGAGCAGTAGCTGGCTGTTAAGGTAGGCTTGCAGTGGGGAGGTCTAAGTAGGAGATGCTACTTGGTTATGCATTTATAACTCAGACTGTATCTGCACTGCAGGAATAATCCAGTTTGACATCACTTTCCATAGCTCAATGCTATGGAATTTTGGGATTTGTAGTTTGTTGTAGTACCGGAGCTGTTTGACAGAGAAGGCTAAATGCCTCACAAAAAAGTACAATTCCTAGAATTCCACAGCAATGAGCCACGGCAGTTAAAATGGTGTCAAACTGGATTGTTTTTGCAGTGCAGATGCAGCCCCATTGTAGGATTCATGCCATTAAAAGGTTGTGTATGTCATCACTGCACTTTAAAATCTATGCTGCTCAGCTACACATGGACCCCAAATATTGCTTTCCCAGAATTTGATTATGTTGATATGTGGAAATGTTAAAGGCTAATGTCTTTTCAAATTGGATCAAACTCTTGGGTCTTTCACATGGAGGAGGTAAGCGTTATTAAAACATGATTCAATTGTGCTAATAGTGCATAAACTGTAATGGACACATCATTGGGTAATAATGGGGGTTTCCGTTATTACCCAATGATGCATTCGTTACAGTTTACGCACAGGACACAAATGGGAGAAGTGAGCAGGGGTGTGATAATCTTCCCTCTGATCATATTATTACCACGATTTAATCACATCTTAATGACACTTGCCTCCTGTGTGAAAAAAATCCACAGTTCTATGTCCAATGCACCCAAGCAGCACCTCTGTTTTAAGCTTCAGGTGGTTCACCCTCTTTAGGTCCTTTACTGACATCTGACAGTAGTGTTCATAAATGTATGTGATAAACAAATAAATACCACACAGCTATTCTCTCTTTCTCTCTCTCTCTTGTTAGACTGGAGAAAAATTCTCCCACAGGCTCATGCTAAGAATGCTGCCAGGGAGCAGTTTGTGACTCTGTTAATCTATTTAATAATTAAAAGCAGTGTGAAGTCTGGATCAGTAATCAATGTTCAATAGACAACACAAACAGCCTCTTTGACCACTATATCACCTCATCCATACATTCATACAGTAGATCAATGGAAAATGGAGCAGCAGATCAGATCACAACATTGCCAGACACCTCTGAATTCCAGAATCTGATATATTATGAAATGTGTCTGAAATAAATCCCAGCCTTTCTGATGTCAACCTACGTCTCTGAAACTATGCAGATGGAACAGCTATACAACTACTGCAGTCATAATCACAAACAAAGGTAGCATATGTTTCATTTTTTATTCTAATTCACAAGACTTTTCTTTGACAGGTCTTTTAAACCTGCATATCAAAGCAAGCATTGTTCTTTTTTAAATGTTAGACAAGTTACGCCAAATGGGAACAAAAGCAAATATGTGCTAGGGAATAAAATCATCTGCTCAAGGAAAATGCTTCTGGGGAGCAAGGATTTTAGTTCTAATGAACCTCTTTTGTGTGCCAAACATGTCAGAAATAAAGTTCTCTTGTAGGATTCTGAAGTTGGTCCCTCATTCCCCAGTCAGCAGGGGTCAGAACTGACAGCTCACTTAACTTCTTATGGAGACAGGATACCTCTTGACTCATGTAACTAAAAGCCCTCTGGCAGAATATAGAAGACTAGATCCACCTGGAGACCAATCCTTTCCTTTCCTCCTGGTTTCTCTGTGATGCAAACCTTCAAAGATGCCAAGATGAAAACAGATAAAAGGAAAAAGAGACAATAGCTGTGGAGTTTTTAATTCCAAGGTACAGGCCACAAATTAAACTGCAACTTGAGTTCAGATATGTAACCTCACGTGACATTCAACCAAACCCATTAATTGTCACCAGATAAGATTTTAATCCTGAAATGTATCCCAAATTTACATAGCACCAACCATAAAAACAAACAAACAAACCCTATATAGATTTTCAGTCTGTATTAGGATAAAAATAGGGTCAGAGACATTTACATATAAATCACATTTTACTAATATATCCTCTGTAATAGAGAACTTGTTTTTTTCATTACTTCACATCACTTTACATAGAGAGTAAAATTAGGAAGTTCCCCAGTGGATGATAAAGAGATTTTATTCTACATTAGGGAGTGTCTTTAAAAATCAATAAATAAATGCACCAGATTTGTCATTTAATAATGATGAAAGGAAATTTGCAATTTTATAGAAACCATTAGGAAGAAATAATTGCCAGACAGAGTCATTGGACTGGAAGATAGTACATGAATCACATTTCAGATCTCTTCTGTAAACTAGAGATCTATAATTCTTCACACTTACACATTCATCTTAAAGATATTAACTTGGAGGCATAGCCTATTGATTTCTTCAGAATTTATTTCTTAATAAGAGTCAGATAGCCTTATAAGCCATCCCTATAAACTGTTGCATTGAATTTGGAATTCCTGTGTTTTAACATAAAGACATGGAAAATGCTCCATAATAATTTCACTATGCATATTCTACCTGAGAACAAATGTCCAGATTTGGAAGCATCTTAGAGATGTTTCTTTGTATCCTTTAATAACATTCCCTAAAGTTCCCTTGGATGTTTTGCCTCAGCAGGACCTAAGATATTTGCTTTAGCATTTTTCTCCCCAAAATTTGGTGACAAGACCACTTTTAGCATCAAGATTCTAGCAGGTATTTTCCTCAACCACTCCCTCCACTATATTTTCAGTGGGACCAATAATAGTATAGGGTGACATCCCTGGGCCATAACCTCTGTTATATCCTGTGAGGCTAATATGAGTTACAAGGAGGGCAAGGTATGAAAGGTAGGATGGAACGACTCACCTATGCCAAAATTCACTGACTCGTAGGTTAGCCATCAGATGAACAACCTCAGTAATGCTTAACCAGATCCTTCTTACCAATAATTTGGTGATCATCTGCCTGAATCCTGCTGCAAGGGACATGACTTAGGGCAGTGATACTTAAATTTTGGTTCTCTGTTTGTTTTGAACTTCAATTCCCAGAAGTCTCAGCCAGCTTGGTCAATGGTCAGGAATTCTGGAAGTTGATGTCCAAAACATCTTAAGGACCAAATCTGGGAACCATTGACTTGGAGCAAAGAGTTCTAATCTTTTGGGCAACTGAGCATGTTTGGAATACTGCTCAGGTACCATTTCAAAATGGCTGTCATGGAAGTGTTTGCTCATGAACAAAACAGCTGCACTGGTGAATGCAGTCAAACAAGAAACTCCTATTTCCACAAAAGTGAAATGATGAAACTGACTTTTGTCCATAGACTCCATCTTGGGGAAAGGTAGTAAAACATACCTTTACAGGTAAACAACCCAAATTCAGTGCTTGGTATATGTTCCAGGATTAGCTGGCTGAGATCAGAGACTCAGGAGAGTTACTGCGAGTCACGGTAAAACTAAGGTCTGATTCAATACATGGCAGTTTCATATGTTTACTTCAGCATCAGTGGTGGAAATCAAAAGTGGTATCTTTATAGTTTAATCCAATCCAGAGGTTCAGAATGTCAGTTTGATACATAGGTTTTAGAGTATTGCACAGTTGTAAATCCCATGAGGCATTTTGCTTTACATTGTAGGCTTAAGAGATCCACACAGAAAAAGAAAATCAAAAGTTCAGGCCTCTAGTTTTAATGGCACAATGTCATGCAGTACCAGTATTTCAGGACTGAGAACTAAAGGAAACTAAAGCCCGTTACAGACCGCCCAAAAGGGGTGGTCTTGGGCCGCTGCCGGTTGCAGCACGGGGAAGCCGCTGCAGCCAAACCGCACAACTCCCTCACGCTGTAAAAAAGGAGCGCGAAAATCACGCTCCTTCCGGGAACCCGGAAGAGACATTGCAAGTGCCAAAGCGCGCTCTCACGACGTCTTTTCCGGGTTTGGACGTCCGGACGCACAGCGTCCGTTACTTCAAGATGGCCACGCCCATCTGTATAGGGCGCTGTCATCTTGACGTATGGAATACGCGCGAGGGGCAAGGCGCATCCGGAAGCGCCGCCCCTCGCACGTATTCACAGCGTGACAACGGCGCCGCTTAGGCCCGTCTATAACGTGCCTAACTAAATTCTAAGTAAAGGAGGAAATTTAATACCAGTGTAAGAAGAGGTATTCTTCTCTTAGAGCCTGTTAAGGTTACAGATGTTTTCCTAAAACAAGCTACACATGGGAATTCCCCATGGAAGCCATACTGACTGGAGCAAAGATGAGGAATATGCTGCCCATCAGCTTTAGCAGAGTTACAGTTCCTATCAGTATCAGCATTATGGCTATGCTGTTGTTGCTGTTATATGCCATCAAGCTAACTTCAACTTATGTTCCCTCTGTGAATAGACTTTTTAGAGATCTGGCCATCAGTTGTCCTGCTCAGGTCTTGCAAACTCAGAGCTGTGGGTTTTTGATTGAATCAATCCACTTGTTATGTGGCCTTTCTCTTTCCCTACTGCCTTCCGCATTACCAAATATTATTGTCTTTTGCAATGAGTTACATTGTCTCATGCTATGTCCAAAGGACAACAGCCTCAGTTTAGTTATCTTTACTTCTGCTGCGAGTTCAGACTTGATTTGCTCTAAAGCCCATTCATTTGTCTTTTTAGAAGATCAGGTTGTTCACAGAACTCTTCTCCAGAGTTACATTTCAAATAATTTTCTTCCTGTCAGCTTCTTCACTGTCCTACTTGCACAACCATATAGAGTAATTGGAAATACTATGGCTATGCTGGCTAGGACTCATGGGAGCTGTTGTTCAGTATCACCTGGAAACACATTCTTTGCCATTTCACATTCTTTGGTCTACACCTTCTTTGCCATTTCCAAGCATAGTGGCCACACTCTGTATAGAGTTGCCCATGTCATTGTCATCCACCAGGAACAGTTGGTGGTGAATGGAATTTTTCCACCTCATGTTTTGACCACTGTAGGGAGCAAATGATAATTGCCTTGTGTTTGGAGATATTTTATGAAACTGAAACATGTAGCATACTGTTTAGCTGAGTGCTACCTAACATTCTAACAAGGAATATACTTTAAAGGGGATATAATTATCCTTTCCTAACTGCCATTTCTTTCTGGGTGTAGTTCAAAAATTGTAGTTTCTTAACTGTACCTTTCACCTTCTGCTACAAAAGGTGTGCCCCTTAATCAAAACTTGAAAAGGAACACCACATATACCAAGAGAGAAAAAATACTGGAAGAAGTTTTTCAGAATTATATATTCCATCTGGGAAATAACAAATGTATTCTGTCGTTGCTTCCTTCCCTTTCACAGAATAAAAGAGAGAAACTATCAATATTCTGTGGAGGAGTTTGAGTGAACATTTCCACAGCAAAAACCTAAATAGTTTCAATAGAATATATTTCAATACTGGCTATTCAGTCTTTCAAGAGAAAAAGCACAATAAAAAGAAACCCGGATCTTTTCTTTTCCAATTCTTGGCTGGAGGCAAGTGATTTTAAAAGAGGATTTTTTGCATTTGAAGGAAAACGATCTCTGCATTTTGAGCCCAAATGTTCACTAGTTAAAAACAGCAGACCCATATCCAAAACTACTCAAAATAATGGACAGTGTTTTTGTTGGAAAGGAGTGTGAGAAGGGTCTGACTGATCTCCAAATTTTTCAGTAAAAACACTTTCCTTTGAAATGCAAGGAACAAAATGGCACTGTGAAACAGTGCATCAAATATATTTTTTGCTTTTAAGTGAGAATACATTTGCCACTAACAGCTGTCTTGGTAAACTCACTCAGATTTTTTAAAACTATATCTAATTCAGATGTCAACCCTGCTAAACTGACATTGGAGGGAAGAAACAAACAGAAAGCCACCCTAAACCTGATTTAAGATGAGCTCCATCCCTTTACAAAGACCCCTGGATACAGAAAATGCTACTTTTCAGGAAACAGGTGGAATTTTATTTCAAGACAATAAAGGGCTTT
>NC_056526.1:140553317-140597830 GCF_019175285.1 Sceloporus undulatus | reverse complement strand
TGCATAAGCTTTATATGGTTTTAGAAAGCTCCACAGGGACTTCCTTTTTCAAGCCAAAGTATAAATAAATAAAATAAATAAAATCTTTATTTCTATCCCGCCCTTCCAAGAAGATCAAGGCGGCTTACAACAGTGCAACAAGTGCACACAAATACAAAGTTAAAAGCACATAAACATCAATATACAAAGTAAAAACAGCAATAAAAGCCCCATAGCCCGTCCTCATGGCCACGGAAGAGGAGGGGAGGCCCACAGGATCTTAATCGGGGAATGCCTGCTTAAATAGGAAGGTCTTGAGATCCTTCCTAAATTGGGCCAGGGTAGTAGATGAGCGGAGCTCGGTGGGCAGCGTGTTCCAGAGGGCTGGGGCAGCTGTAGAAAAGGCCCTTCTAGAAGTAGAAGCTAACCTAGCCCCAGGCACCTTCAGCAATTGCTGCCCAGATGTTCTGAGGGTGCGAGGCGGATTGTATGGGGAGAGGCGGTCCTTTAGGTATCCTGGGCCCAAGCCATTTAGGGCTTTGTAGGTAATAACCAACGCCTTATATTGAGCTCGGAAGCGAATGGGCAGCCAGTGAAGGTCTTTAAGTACAGGTGTTATGTGGCTGGTCCTGGATACGCCAGTGACCAGCCGGGCTGCCATATTCTGTACCATTTGAAGCTTCCGAGTTTGGTATAAGGGTTGCCCCATGTAGAGTACATTGCAGAAGTCCAGTCTCGAAGTTACCAGAGCGTGTACCACAGTTTCTAGGTCCCTCCGGTCCAGGTATGGGCGCAGCTGGCGAATCAGCCGGAGCTGATAACAAGTGCTCTTGACCGTCGCATTCACCTGAGCAGTCAGATGAAGCGACGAATCAAGAAGCACCCCCAAACTGCGCACGGAGTCCTTCACAGGGAGCGTGACCCCGTTCAGGACAGGTGGAACCACCGCCATTCCCGGACCGGGGGAACCTATCACTAGTACCTCCGTTTTCTCTGGATTTAGCTTGAGTCGGTTTTCCCTCATCCAGCCCATTACTGACTCCAGACAGGCCACGAGAGGAGAGACGCCATCCCCGGTCACTGCATCAGTCGGAGACATAGAGAAAATAATCTGGGTGTCATCAGCGTACTGATAACCCCGCGCCCCATGTCTCCGGATGATCTCTCCCAGCGGTTTCATGTAAATGTTAAATAGCATGGGAGACAGAATGGCTCCTTGAGGGACCCCAGTTTTAAGGGCCCGCTCGCTGGAGCACACGTCTCCCAGCTGCACCATCTGGGACCTCCCAGAGAGGTAGGACCGGAACCACTGGAGCGCAGTGCCCCCGATTCCCACCTCAGCCAGGCGTCCCAGAAGGATACCATGGTCTATGGTATCGAAAGCCGCTGAGATGTCCAAGAGCACCAACAGGGACACGCTTCCCCGGTCAGTGCTCAGACGGAGATCATCGACCAAGGCGACCATGGCCGACTCAACCCCGTGACCCGCCCGGAAGCCAGTTTGAAATGGATCCAGATAATCTGTTTCATCCAAGACCATCTGAAGCTGGAGCGCAACCGCCCTCTCGATCACCTTCCCCAGAAATGGTAGCAGCGAAACAGGCCGATAATTATTATGTACGCGGGGTCAAGGGAGGGCTTTTTTAGGATCGGTCTTACGATGGCCAATTTAAGATCCGATGGAAATCGCCCATCCCTGAGAGAGGTGTTAATAATCCGGCGTAACAATGTGGTTACCACCGGTCCCCCCTGGGCCGCTAACCATGAGGGGCAGGGATCAAGAGAGCAGGTTGTTTTCCGAACACTTCCGAGGATCTTGTCCACATCCTCGGTACTCACCAACTCAAACTGATCCAGTTTAACATAGTCCACGGAGGCTCTGGACACTTCTACCTAAGGCTCTGCCATAATGTTGGCGTTCAGACCTTCGCTTATACGAGAAGTTTTATCCACAAAAAAGTCGTTAAACAAGTCACAGCAGGCCTTAGAAGGTTCAAGGATCTGGTTCAGGGCAGGAGGGAGCTGAGTTAGCTCCCTGACCACCCTGAACAACTCTGCCGGACGCGACTCCGCGGACGCAATACGAGCACCATAGAATGAATTCTTTGTTGCTCGTATTGCCTCTCCGTAGTCCTTTAACAATCGGTCTAGGAGAGTCTTGTCGTTTAAGCAAAGGTGTTTCCGCCAACGGTACTCTAGCCGTCGCAGAACCCGCTTCCTCGCCCGGAGATCTTCCGTATACCAGGGCTTACGATTGGAAGCGGGCCTGAGAGGGCGCTTGGGAGCGATTCTGTGTATAGCCCCAGAGAGACCGGTATTCCAGATACCGGTAAGGGCATCAACAGAGTCGCCGTCATTTCCAACCGTGAGCCCCTCTAAGGCTTCTTGGAACCTCTCAGGTTCCATCAGCCTTCGAGGGTGGACCATCCTAACTGGTCCACCACCCCCGGGGGGATCTGGGTAGAAGCCTTGATTTTCGCCTCTACCAGGAAATGATCCGTCCATGACAGGGGGGAAATATTAGCTATTTCCACCCACGGATTTTCCGCATCCGAACAGAAGACCAAATCGAGAGTATTACCCGCACAATGCGTAGGACCCTGTATCAGCTGGGACAGGCCCATGGCCGCCATGGTCTCCATGAATTCCCGAGCCGCACCGGATGGAACATAGCTGGCCGTGAGGGAGATGTTGAAGTCACCCAGGACAAGAAGCCTGGGTGTCTCCAGCATCAGCTCAGCAACCAGCTGTGTCAGCTCGTTAAGGGAGTCCGCTAATGCACGGGGTGGCCGATACACCAGCAGAATCCCTAGACTGTCCCTAGCCTTTAGGGTCAGGTAAATACACTCGATATAGGAGGTCTGTCAGATGTGGTTCCTGGTGAGGGACACGGTGTTCCTATGTACCAAGGCCACACCCCCCCCCGCCCACCTAACCTGCGCTGGTCCTTCACCGAGTACCCGGCAGGCAGGGCCTGAGCCCACACAGCATCCCCTTCAGGCCCCAGCCAGGTCTCGGTAATGCAAGCCAGGTCACACTTAGAGTCCTCCAGGAGATCCTGGAGGATGTGGGTCTTGTTATTAACAGACCTGGCATTGCACAGGAGCAGTGACAGGGTTTGTGGCACGGTTGGAGAGACCCTCAGGTCCTTCAGGTTGGGAGGGGGACAGGAAGGCGGGATAGATATGATGCATCTATCTCGCCTTCCCCTGGAACGGAAGTCCCTTCTCCCACCGCCATACCTCCCCCTGCCCCACACAACCTCAATTGGAGCTCCGCCCTCCCAGATGTCATCCCCGGCCCAGGCATCCCCCGTATCCCTAACCTCCCCCCAACCCTCTATGGTGACTAATGGAGCAGAGGGCAGCCACTGTAGGCATCCTCATGCTCCCCGGCTAACTCAACCCTCCCACGCCCGATGGGAGCTGCGCAACTGCGCAGCTTCACAGCTTCGCCAAGCCAGAACAGTCCAGGTCCCAGTGGGGATGTTCCCCGAGTCCGAGGGCGGCTCTCCCGGGGCGGTGCGCAGATGCGCACCTCTAAAAACCACCGGGAGGAGGCCGCCCGGCGAAAGGAACAGTCCCGGCGGTGGCTGCAACGGCGGCGGCGTCCGGCGTGGAGGCAAAGGGGGCGTGTCAGGAGGGTCCGGTTCCCCGGCTTTTTGTCCCCGCCGCTCTCACCTGGCGGGGCTCCTCCCAACTTCCCCCCAGATGGTCCTTAAAGGGCCCACACGCCCTTGCTGGCCGCCGAATGCCAAGCCAGAACAGTCCAGGTCCCAGTGGGGATGTTCCCCGAGTCCGAGGGCGGCTCTCCCGGGGCGGTGCGCAGATGCGCACCTCTAAAAACCACCGGGAGGAGGCCGCCCGGCGAAAGGAACAGTCCCGGCGGTGGCTGCAACGGCGGCGGCGTCCAGCGTGGAGGCAAAGGGGGCGTGTGTATAGCACGTTGTATATTTTTAGCAATCATAATGGATAAACTGAAGAAATATAAATTCAGGAATAGGGATGTAAAACACTGACATTGTTCTAGTTGTGCCCATATGTCAAATGGGTGCATACATTTGTTTGCATACTTTGTAAACCTTAGCAATATATAGATTTCTAAATAAGATGCCAGTGAAAATCTCAGAAATGCTAAATATCAATTTTGAAAGGGAAGTATAATTTAACAATTCTCTATCTCTACTTAGAGAAACATGGGAGTGTGTCTGTAACTTGAAACTCATGTCTAGTAAATCTTAAAGTTATTTTTCATGTCACATGAAAATTGTAATTACCTTGAGAAGATATTGAGGTCAGGTCATCTCCTTCTTTGGAGGTTTTTAAACAGAGAGGCTGGATGGCCATCTGCCGGGAGTGCTTTGATTCTGTGTTCCTGCAAGGCAGGGGGTTGGACTGGATGGCCCTTGTGGTCTCCGCCAACTTTGTGATTCTATGATTCTAGGTCTGACTTATTTGATGCTGGCAGTGTAAAGTATTGTAAAATAACATCAACATACACTGAGATCTGGATAATAGAAGCCAGCCCAGACGTAGCATGTAAGAGTTTTCCCACTGTACCTCCAGGTCTGCCCTGGCTGGGGTTAGGGCTGTATCTGGGTGCAGATATCACACTGCCAACCAACATTGCTGCATAAGGAGTAACTGCATATCTCCCAACACAATGTTGGATAAAGTAGCTCTGTCAGCTGAAACCTGGTTACACTAGCACAAAGCTACAAGAGGATTTCAGCAACAGTTATGCTTTTTAGAAGCCAACATCTAAACTCATTTCTGCAGCGGCAAGTGTTTCTATTGCTGCTGGTCAATGTCAACGCTATCACTGGTTTTTTTGGGGTTTTTTTGGCGGGGGGAGGGATAACTTTTTCACTTTTAATTCACTCTGTCTAGATACTTTAGTGACACCATGAAATTACAAGTCAAAAGAGAAAAGCCAGCCAGGCAGTAGAAAAAACAAACATGGTCATTGCTTAACTAGTTCAAAGAAATCCTAGCTAAACTGAGTATCTAAGAACGTAAGTAATTAATTCCATATTTTATCATATTAACTGCAATATCAGATCGTTTATCTGGAATGAGAATGGGGAGAAAACTACATTTCTGTCCTTGAGCTGATAATAGGAGTTCTTTATTTCATTATTCACTTTACTACCCATGCAGATCTATACATTTTCCCCTACCCACCAAGGTAGTTATAGTCAACTTGGTGAGCCAGGCATGCAATCATTGGGAAAGAGGTGCCTTTTTCACTTTCTCTGTAAAAATTATTGCTCTACAGAGAATGAAACAGAAACTCATTTTGAGGTAGATGGAGAAAAATGGAAATTAGGATTAGGGAGGCCAAAAATAGAGTACCTAGTACTGAAGACTAAAGCAATGTCTACAAGTAAGGAGGAGAGGCTATTACAAATGTCAATCAAACCTACTTTTAAAACTTTGTGATAGAAGAATAATCAGAGGGACAGATTTGCAGCTTGTCATTACCAAGAGGTACCTGTGGCGTGATTAATGATGTGAAAGCCCAGCATGATACATTCCTTTCTGCTGTCCAAAAGGTCTCTTAAAACTCTCTGCCAGCTTCTGTAAAAACAGAATCCCTTCTTCTCAACTGTATTACACCTCCCCCCACATACTCTCTCTCTCTCTCTCTTTCTCCACTTTTCCTTCTCTGAATACTAAATATATCTATTTTTCTAAGTTCAAAAGCAGCTAGGGAGAAATTCTATTTTAACTAGCTAAAGGACCTGTTTGTTTTCAGTCTTGCAAACCCAAACAATTAGCTGTGATATTTGTTTTTAGGGCTAACTAATCCTACCCCATGAGTTGGAAAAGTCTCATTATATACAAGAACAGATTTACAATTCTTTACCAATATCTTCTGCATTACGAGCATTTTCAAGAGAGAAGCTAATTGTAACTAGGCATAATTTCACAATGCTTCTCAGTTGAAAGACTCGCTTGATTTCTAAATTATCTGATCTGATACAATTATCTGGTCCAAAGTGGAACTGATAAATTTGTAATTTACAGTACATTACTGCATTAAAAAAAAAAAAGAATTATGAAGAGTGACAGAACTAATACCAGCTCTGTCAGTAACATCTCTCATAGGCTTCAGACCCTTCATAAATCCTGTAGCTATTCTTTCTTATTCTTCTGTCATTGACAGTTTAGATTAGATTACCCATGGCCAATCTTTTCTAGGCCTATTCAAAATTAATTCCTTCAAGAGTTCATTAGGACAACCCACCCCCACCCCCTGTTTAGGTGTGTATAGGATTGCAGACAAACACACTTATGAAGTAAGAAATTGATATCTTACCCTAAAGTGATTTTCAAACAGTTATTTCTTGCACAGATCTACATTTATCCCATGATAGGTTTGTCAAAACCACCCATATTATTTATTTGAATGTACATTACAAGTGTGGTGGAATGGGAAATGTGAAGCAAATGATCTACGCTCATTAGCTCCAGTATTATTTCACTTGAATTATTGGATTCTTTGCATAACTAATAAGATTTTTGCCTAAGGCTTTACATCCCCCAAATAGTAACTGCTATTTTAAGAAATCAAATGTTATAAAGTAATTTCTGACAGTACAGCACTGGATTCTAAGAAATGAATGAAGCTCTTCATCTAACCTGAACAATGATCCTTTTCAGTAGCTATAGAATTTTTAGAGGGGAGGGGAAAGATGGCAGACATTTTTACTTTTTGTATTCCACTAAAAATAAGTAAGAACCAGTGCTCTTCTTAAAATAGACGTTGGCTGAGATTGTGCACTGGGATATGTATCTCCATGTAGCTACACTACTCCTCCCTGTGCAACCCACAGAAAGACCACTTTTTCAATATGGCAGTCTCCCATTCAGCCATTTCTGTGTTGGCAGAAAGTTGGGGTAAGAGCAACAGCAACATACATGTCTAGCTATTCACCTTTAGCTGGCTGCACTGTGGTGGGCTGGGATGTTACTAGTTGAGTGCAGAGGGTGCAGGTTGTACTGGGTGACACCATAAAGGCAAGTGAATACCTAGTTGGGTGGCCATTCACCATCCTTCCCAAAAAACTCCCCAGCTGCCTGTCTCCACCTGCCAGGGTGCTCTGTCATCATTGGTAAGGAAAGAGAGGAGTCAATGGTGGCAGCAGCAGAGGCCACAGGCTTCTGCTCTTCTGCAAAACAAAGGTGTCTGTGACCATGTCTGCTGCCATCATCTTCCTTTCCTGCATGGACAGCAGCCCCACCAAGCTCAGAAAGCTGCTAGGCAGCAGTAGCATCCCATACCCAACAGTGGCATGTGGGAAGGGGCTGTTTTTTAAGTGCCACCTGGTGTCCCCTGCATTTGATGGGGGTGCTCACTGAGCATGAAGAGGAGTTACTTCCCTTTCTCACCCAACCAGAAGTCCCACCTGACCCAGAAGGGGATGCCTGGTGCCAGAGCATGTCACCCCCATCAGAGGCCACCAGTGGGAAGGACCTGCCTTCTGGATTTGGTGGAGTTGCTGGCCAGATGGTAAAGGGTGGTGCTCCCTGTTCCACTTGGCCAGCAGCCTCACCACAACCAAAAGAGGCTGTCAGGTAGCAGCAGTATCCCATCCCTTCCACAGCAGAGGCAACCTGGCTGGTGGAGGCGGCGGCTGCGGTGTATGCCAGGCAGCCTGGAGGTGACTGCATAAGTTACTGCACTAGAGTAACACCAGCTCTAGTAACATCACTTGTGGCAGTCATCTTTGGGAATGTCTTGCTGGTGCTTGCTGGTGAACATAATATTATTGCTGTTTGTTCTTCTAAAGGAAACTAAATGGTCATGTCTCTACTAGTCTCTTTACTAACACAGAGATGGCCACTGTGTGGGCTGTCATATTGAAATGTTTGGTTTGGAAGAACAAAATAGAATTCTGACCTCAATGACCAAAAAAGTGGGTTATTATGGCATATGTTGGACCTGTGCCATTGTAGCTCACTATCAAGATGCTAGGCATTGTTTAATTACTGAGCAAGAAGTTGGTGCTATCTTGGGTGCAGAAGCCCAAATACACCATTATATCAAGCAGTTGTTTTTCTTCTTTTCCCCTTCCTTCCAAAACAGAGGTTGTACCTATATATGCATGTGAATATATGCACTATAAAAACGGGAGGTAAAAGACTGTACTAGTGGAACTTAGACCATTTCCTAATAGTGATGGTTTTTTTTCCATTGCTCCCCATTTTTAATTTTTTTTAAAAAAAAACCCTATGGTCCAAACCACGTTGAAGAAATATTCTGAGACTGCTTTAACTGCCCTGGCTCAATGCTAGAGAATGCTGGGCACTGTAGTCTTGTGAGACATTTAGCCTTTGTCAGAGAGCTCTGGTGCCACCACAAACTACAAATCCCAGATTTAAGAAGTAGTGAATTTTTTTTGTTATTATAGGAAGCATATGTGTGTGTGTATGGTTGAGTGGTTATAATTATGTTATGGTGAGCTTATCGCATTGCTTGTAAAACCAGCTTACCTCTAGCCAGGCTAAATCTTAAATTGGGTGGCATCCTGATGTTATCAGTTGGATTTGGCCTCCTAATCTGCCGCCCAGGCGCATCCTGGGTCCATCCCCACTTGCAGGAGAGACATACAGATTTATAGAACACAGAATGTTAAGATCTGACATCTAATTATCACTTTTTTGTCATTTTATTTTATTTAAAATAAAATGGAAAATATGTTTTTCTCCTAACAGTATTAACAAGATAGTCTTGAAATACAATCAAAGTCTGAGATAATGTTGCTACAAGAAAATACCAATGCCTATATTAGGATACAATACAAACAAAAATAATAATAATGGAGCAGAATTTCGAAGGCATGAATTTTGTTGAGTTGTACAATTGTGGTAGGACTTTATGTAGATATCGAAAACCCCATAGCTGATGGAGGCTAAGATCTAATGAGCAATCAACTTCCAAAAGGTTGTTGTTGATGATGATATATTCACTTTTCTCAATACTGGGATTTAAGGTTTTAATTATTTTATTAATGATCAAGATATCAGACATCACATAAACTTCAATCATCAGACATACATATACAACAAATAAAATAGAATTAGCATAAAAAATATAAAAGTAAATGATATTAATTGGGAAATCAGTTACACAGTTTACTTTTCAAAAATGTGAAATTAAAAGTGTAAAATCATTATAAAATTTTAAAATACCTTTTTATGCCGACAGACCATTGCTGCTGCACAAAAGCTGGCCACTTTAGTTGTTACTGATGGACACTGATCTGCCAGCAAATAGGATACATAAAACTCATCAGTTCTTCCAGGAAAACCTGTAAGACTTGGATAAATAAAAATGTAATGATAACCATTATAAAAAGTCCAATATAACAATACATATCCTACTGTCTCCACTGTGCCAGTTCCACAAAGTCATATGCGTGCATCATAGGGAATATTGTTGTATTTCCCTTCCAATAAAGCTGAGGGTAAAACATTAAATTTTTCTAGAGTGAATGCTTTCCTGTATTTTGGAAGGGTCAAAACACTCAAATGGTTAGCTAACAAAAAAGCATGCCCATTATCTTTAAAATCAGGGCATGCAGTGGCTGCTTTTACAAGTTGTTGTAACTCATTCTCTATAATACACTGATGAATTTTCTGTTTTGCTTTCATATAACCCATTGACAGAATAGTGGTTTGTGAAAAACCCAATTTAGCTAGTTTCTCATTCAGAGACTTTTTACGGCAGTTTACCAATTCCTGAAATTAGTACAGGTTCAAACATTAGTAAAAATGTATGTGCAAGTTATTTTAAACAACATTATAAAATAGAGTTTTAAACCATTTAAAGGTCATTAAAAGAGAAGATTTTTTTTTAAAAAATCAGCAAAGTTGCACACAATTGAAAGCCCACTGAGTCAGTTATTAAAAACCTGACAGACTAGGAAAGGGTTTCACTTGCTGGAAGAAGGATAAAAAGGAATGAGCTGTCCTAGGTCCAAAACACACTGCAGAAATCATCCAGTTTGAGACCATTTTAACTGCCCTGGCTCAGTGCTAAAGAATCCTGGGAACTGTAGTTTATTTTGGCCCCAGAGCTCTCTGACAGAGAAGGCTAAATGTTCCCAGGATTCCCTAACATTGAGTACTTTGAAAATAAAGTCACTCAGATTCGTTTAACTTGGATGCTATAGTTCCCAGAATTCCCTAGCATTGAGCCAGGGCAGTTAAAGCAGTCTCAAAAGGGATTTTTTCTGCAGTGTATTTTGAATCATTCTCTCTCTAGGGAGAGAATTCCAAAGTCTGGGAACAGCCTTCTCCCCTGTTCCCTGGAAGGTAGCAGGACATCAAGAAAGGCATCTCCTGAAAATTTTAGAATTCAAATAGGCTCATATAGGAAGACACAGTCCTAAAAATAGCCTGGATCAGAGTTGTATAGGGCTTTGTAAGTCATTAACTGCACTTTGGTGTATGCCAAGAAATGCACTGGCAGCCAGCCGACCTGTTGCAAGAAGGGGTTATGTTTTGTTCAGCCACTACATACTCCAATACCTTGCCCAAAAGTAGAATAGTGGAGAGTAGTTGATAATTATCCAATATAGTAGGATTCAGAGAAGGTCTTCTTCAATAAGCCCTACAACAGCCTTCCTCTGGTATGCTGGGACCCTGTTTTGCTGTAAGAGGTGTTAATCACTCCCATGATCCACTCAGCCAGTTCCCCTCTGGCCTGCTTAATAAACTAGGAAGGTCAAGGACCAGTACATATGTGGTTACTCACACTTCTCCAAGGATCTTGTTTTCATCCTCAGACTGCAGAAACTGACAAGTATTAAGTATAGGGTAGAGTTACATCCAGCAGACCTATATCAATAATAGCATCCAAGTTAAAATGAATCTGAGTGACTTTATTTGCAAATACCAGGTACATTTTTCACAGCATACTATTGAACAGTTTAGGTTGTCTTGTGGGTCTCATTGTAACTGACCCCTGGCCACTGGAAATTGCTCCACTGGATTCCTGTTTGCAAATGCAATGATGACAGAGAAAAGGGTGATCATTTCCAACCCATATTACCACATCATAGGCCTTCATAGGCTTTTCCCTATGTTTGGTTGGACTTTGAGTTTTCTCCAAAGTTGTTTTAACTGCTACTTCTCTTGCTTCATTACTTTCAGCTCTTACAGAATCGGGGAGATGGTTTAGCTCCACACTTTGAGAGCAAATGCTCCTGAGTTATTCTGTCCACCATCCTGATCATTTCTCCATGCCAGAGTTCAACTGCCTGCTAAGGCAACAGAAAAAAATCCCTAAGAGCCATAATAAAATCATCCAGATCCATCAGCCTTCTGGGATAGACCCTTTTAATCCCCCAAACAAGCAGAGTCTCTGAGAACCAATAAGTCTTAACCTGACCAAGAGATGATCTGTCTCTAGCAACATAATACAGAAAGTTTGTCTATTCCCAGATCTATACCACCCCATCCAGCACAGAAGACAAGGTTTAAAATATTCCCAGCAGGATGAATCAGACCAGATATCACTGGAGAGATCTATGTTTTTAATGGCAGACATCAAATCATGAGTCACAGTCTCAGTGTGGATGTTTAGATCCTCTAGTACCACAAACCATGGAGACACCAATACCACCCCCTGAGACCATCTCCAGATATCTCAGGAGGAGAGATTGTTGAACACAAGGGTGGATACTACAACAACAGAATGTCTAAGCTGTCCCAGCCACACGCCTTCAAATACATGCACTCAGACCCAGCAAACCGAGGGACAGAGCATCTGATCAGTTGGACAGAATCCTGCTAGACCACTGCAACTTCATTACAGCAGCCCCCAGGTATCACTTGCAGCTGAAGAGAGAATCATGGTGGGCAAAGCTGTGAGGAAACAAGCCCTGCCACCTCATCCAACCACCTCTCTGTGACATATGCCAGGTCTGGATTGTCATTTAGGGCCAAATCCTGAATTGCAGCAGTTTTATTGTCCACTGACCTGGCATTAAACTGTAAGGTTTTCAGACCAGTGGACTATCACCATGGTTATCTGGGCCATTGGAATTGGGAGATATAGTCCTAAAATTCAGGGTACCACCTGAACCATTCATTCTCCCTTCCCACACATTCAAAAGGCAGAGGTAGACTTGTTTCTTGAAAAACAAGTTGGTAGTAGATGCCTACACTGTCTTGGCTCCAGAATTTTTTAAAAGACAAAAAGAACAGGGGTGGGTGGGTGGGAATAAGTAACACTTTGACTTGAAAAGTAATGTAGATATCCTACCTCAAGATTTGTGTTTAAATTGGGTCCAGGAAGAGATTAGACAGCTGAATAAACTGTCTGAATTTAAAACAGCATTGAAGACCAGTCTCTTACGGTAGGCTGATCCCAATAATTTTTAAATTGTGAATTTAGATTAGAATTTTAAATGTAGATAAAGTGTGTATGTCTTATTTGTCCTTTTAAACCGTTGCATGTTTTAATTAATGTGTTTTAAGTGATGTTGTTCATTGTTGATTTGTTGTTGTTCTCCACTTTGATCCATGGAGAGTGTGAGTATATCATTATTATTAGTAGTAGTAGTAATAGTACTTATGACATTCCACTATAGTGGTTTCCCTTTCTGATTCCTTTTCATTGATATGGACAGATGCTGCTGAACTGGCAGCACCTTTAGATGGAGCGAGACCAACCTCAGAATGCTTCCATTAATTGATGAATACTCACCCAAACTAGCTCAGGATGTGTAACAGACATTGACTATGCCCCTCCCCAATAATACTGGCCCCTTCTTCTTACTGGCCTGGCATGAAGGATCTATGTGGCTTTTGCTTTTCAACCAACTTCTAAAATACATGAAATAATAATAATATTTAAGACACCATATTTTCAGTCTCCTTAATCAGTTCCAGAGAGATAAAACTCATTAAACCAATTGTTGAATAGGGAGTCAACACATAGGTAAATCCCACTGATTTAGTGATCTATCCTGGCTAGGGACTAACCATCTGATTTATGCCAATACAAGCATCATCTCTTTTCTACTCACATCTTTGAATTCCCATTCTCCCTCAACCAGAATAAGAAAGAAAAAGAAGATACAAAACTGATATATAGACTTCATAAATACCATATATATATAATGGGAGAGACAAATGAAACAAGTTATTTGTTCCTCTGCCAGAGACTCCAAGGAGACATTACTAAGACAGAGATTCTAGATAATGGGCTTGCTAGAAAGTTCCCTATTTTCATTCCCTTACTGAATAAAGATTATCTAATTTTTAATAAATATGTGTATCTTGTGTCACTTTCTTATTCTAATATAATTAGATAGTTTTACTATTTATGATCTCTGCCAGTTTTTCGACTTAACGATGATCTTTAATTGAAGGAACTTCATCATTATCCTTCCATTTTGTTGCTACACAAATTTGCACAGTGCATTGATTAGCAAATTTTGCATAACATGTTTTACTTCTACACTCATAATTCTTGGCCTCCTTAGGATCCTTGGTAAATTATATTCCAATACTTGAGTATGTTTTTCTATATAGTTTATTTTAACCCTTTTCTCACACCAAAAAATGTGTCTCTTCCTCCTCTCCCCACTTGTATATTTCCAGTAATTTGCAATGTCCAAGTTGTTGGTTTTTTGTTTAACATGTATTGTATATTGATAGGGCATAATGCTCTTTTATGCAAATATTCCTTCAGGAGTGAATATATCCAGTTCATATTATGTCAAGCATCTTTTCATACAACTCAGCAGAAAAACCAACCTTGTAACTAAGAAATCTGACACATACACTTATAAGGTCTTAAAGTTGTGTTACACACATAGCTAATATTTTCCCATTCCACTGCCATTCTCATTGTGCCACTTCTACATGCCTGATTATGTTAAAGCAACAAAGGCAAAGAAAAGAAAAAGAGAAAAGACAGTGTGCCAATCTGATATAAAAGAAATATGCTAAGGAAGTGTAGTTTTGCATTTTTATACATCTTAGATCATAACAGTAATATGAATACAAGAATAAAATCTTTATAAAGATTTTTTAAAAAAAATTATGGTAAGGAAAAAAGATGGACGAAGAGATAAAAAACATGTGCGAGTTGTGAATGGAAGATTATTTTATCTGGAGTTGACCTCATCTGGAAGAACCCCTAAATGTATGAATTAATAGATATTGAAGATTAAGTTGATTTCTCAGCAGCAAAGGGCATATCCTATGTTTACACAAAATAAATATTTAAAAATGTCCCCAGTTTCCCAAGATGGTAATCTGAGAACAGTTTGCTGTGCTTCTAATCTTAGACATGCACATAAAAGGAGCAACATGCCACTTCAAGTTGAGCATTCCAACATTGACAATGGGCTTCACAGTGAGGCGCTGTTGCTGTATGCCTTCAAATTGTTTTTGACTTGTATCATAATGTTTTCTTGGCAACTTTGTTCAGAGGGGGTTAGCCATTGCCATCCTCTGAGTCTGAGAGAGTGTGACTTCCCAAGATCACCCAATGGATTTCCATGGCTGAATCAAGAATTGAACTCTGGTCTCCCAATGTTCTAGCCCAATGCTCAAACCACTACACCACGCTGGCCCTCTACTTTCTTTAATGTAAGAGATCTTAGAAGGCATCATTTCCTCAAAGGATTATAACCATGTAAATTGTGAAGTAACCAAAGCCCTGTTGGATATATCACAATTATTGTTAGAGAATAATTTAAATTAAAAATATAGACTACTCCCAAGTAATTTTTTTTTAAAAAAAACTCATCTCATTTCAAGCAATTAAGAAAAGGTAAAGATATCAAAATACTAATATCTTCATTACTTATGAACACTCTTCCAAGAGTTGTGAAAGTAAAGCACCAAGACTTCCTGCTTCTTTTCTTCCCATTTCAGTGTGGATTTGCAGATACAGTGGGACCTTAGTATCTGCTGAGGTCTGGTTCCAAGACTCCCCATGGATACCAAAATCCATCGATGCTCATCCCAATGTTCTACAATGGAGTAGAACAATGGTATCCCTCATATAAAATGGCAAAAATCAAGGTTTGCTTTTTCAAATGTATATTTCTTTGAATATTTTCAAACCATGGATGGTTGAATCTGTGGATAAAGAATCCATGCCTATGGAGGGCTGACTGTATAAAAGATCCCAAATGTAAGAGGTTTGATTTCATCATGAACAAGGACATCATTTCAGACTTCAGAGGAGAATTCTCAGTAAACTTTAAAAACCCACATGTGCTATGGTAAAACAATGCAACTGCAATAAGGCTTGTAATATGGCTGAACCAGGGTTTTTTGGGGGGGTGGGGAACAAAAAAAGTTTTATTACAGTGAAAACAAGCAGATATTATACACATTGAAGTATTAGTTTTCAATACGACCAGTACCTGTTCCAAAGTTAGCATTCAAGAAGTCAGAAACTATTGCTTTTTCTTGTTTGTTTTTAATTTTTTGCAATCATTTTGTTGTTGTTGTTGTGATTTTATTTATCTTCAAGAAATTCATCAATATTACAAAATATCAACATTCAAGTTCTTTTAAAAACAAACGTTCATCAACCTTCAGTGGTAAAATTCATACAACAAACAACAAATCAACATTATATGGATGCTGTGAAGAAGTGAAAAGAAGTGCAAGGTAGATATTTTCTGCTTTGTTGATTAGGGCTCTGATGGGCATCTTGTATTCCATCCTTCCAGTGTCTCAAGTAGTGAGCTGGTGATTTCAGCTACTGTTTGTTGCTATTAGCATGTTGAATAAAGAAAGCCATTTCTCAACAAAGGTTTTTGTTGCTGCTGCCGTTGTTGTTCTGTATGTCCTTTTGAGTATTTATATTGTCTGAAAGTTTCCTGACACCACTAGTTCTCTGTTGAGAACTCCCTTTCTTCTGATTTTTGGCTATTCTAGTCTGGCAGCAGTTATAAAGAAAATGATTAGAGTCTTAAGTTGTAGACTTTTTTTCTCCCCTAAGAATACAGAAAGTAGTTAGAGACTCGGGCAAAATTTGATTTTTCATTTTGTAATATCTGAAATTAATTTTATGTTTGTAAGCCAAAACTGATTTACCCTTGTGCTTTCTAACCACTTGTATGGATAGACCTTTTTACAACTACAACCACTCCAGCATTTTGTATTTGTGTTCTTTGTGATCCTCATTAAATGTACAGGGGTAAAGTACCATTTATGCATCTTCCCTTGTAAGTGCAGATTTTGATTTAAGGGGATGGGAGTTACATATGCTCAGGTAATCAGAATCTGATTTTATTTTTTCTGTTTCATTTCTCATCTTTTTTTGTGGTTGAGATCTCTTGCAGGTTCCCTCTATTTACACATTTTTACTGAACACTCATGGTGGTCTGTTTTGATTTGCCAAACTATGAACTTTTTGGTTTTGATAATAATTCAGTATGTAGAAGCAGAGAATTGGCCAGAAACATGGGTGTACTTCTAAGGAATAACTGAATCTGGTGTGAGCTAACTGAAGGGGTCAGTGCTCTCCCATCTTACTCTAAAAACAGCCCACCATGAGTTACATATTACAAAGGCTGGTATCTTATTAGTGGCATGCTCAGACATAACATCAGCACATGGATTTATTTGTTTGTTGTGAGAGGAAGAATTCTTTACCTGACTTTATAAACAACCACTACCTGCTCCCAAGGTCACTTGTTTTCTGTGCACCTGCACCATGGTCTTTCATCCTCCTCCTCATCATCCTCATCATCCTGCCTTTCCATTAAAACAGCACTCGAGGCTTAAAACCATACCCCTCCACCTCAAACAGAGAGTAGAGTGTGGAGAGTGGAGAAGTATCCTATAGCTAGATACAGAACAATAACAATAGCAACATCAAACTGGAGGATGCCTGGGATGTCCTAGATAATGCCTTTTGTCATTTGTCCAGCTATAGGGACTTAGCCAAGTGCTTTTCCACCAACCCCCCACTCTCCATCAGCCATTACTTTTCTTTATCAGGGGATCTCTGAAGGTAACATGTGAGGCTTGTGGGAGAAGATGGAACAGAATCCATTTAGTCCCACCCATCTTTGGCATGTTCCACCTATTTCTGGAATGAGGTCCCTGACATCTTTCCCAGTTTGGAATCCAGCCCATGATCTAAAAAAGAGATGATCTAGCTCTTCCTTTAAACCATTTGGCTAATGAGATAAGCTTCAAGCAGGTATCTGTTCATTCAGAGGAGCATTCCCCCTGCTTGGATGCTTCCCAAGACAATATAGGGTGATACAAAGCAGTATGGGTAATATAGACAACACAGAATGTGAAGTAACTGCTGGTACTAGGCACTGCATCCTTTCCGTTTGGATGTGGACCTGAAATACCAAGCAAAATGTGGATCCAACAAAGGGAGAGTTGTAAGAACAAGTTGCAACACTGCACAATGTAATTACTAATGACAGGACACATCTGTTGCCTTCCAATTTTCTGTCTTTGTGGGGAATATAGCTTTAAAGCTGGGACTAAACTGGAAGTTTGATAATTGAATCTACCAATTCTTCATGTTTGACAATAAAAATTGCCTTAGCAGCACACTGCTGTAACTCACAATGTATTGGATTTTCTATGGAAACTGATCAGCATGAATACAACTTTTCTGGGGTTATTTTGTTTTTAATCTAGATAGAGATGAGAACCAAGAAGTAGAAGTCACTACATACTTTGACAAACAATTCTCAGCAGCATACTATAACACTGTCTGACTGAATTGCCTAATAATTTATAAGAAAGAAAAAATGCAGGCACTATTGAGAAGAAAAGAGAAGAGGACAGAAGAGATATCTCAGGAATGAAATAATGCTCCTTTTTCTCATTGTAATATTTAAAGAGGAAAACAAAAGTAAAATCTTACATTGGCACCCTTTCCAGGGTGACCAAACTGGGAGAGTTGAAAGGTTTACATTCCTGAGCATATAATTACAAAAAGACACAAATTAATATTAATATTATGATGTAATAATGGTGTATAATGATCCTATGTGTTACGTTCTATACTTCTATCAGGAGAGGGAGACATAAATAAATTTTACTATGAGAATGATGCCCGTAAGGTCTCAGTATAAACAAAGCCATGTTAGTAAACTGGAGGAAACATATTCAGGAGAAGCTTGTATTGGTAACTGGGCCTACATAATCTCTTCTGGGCCTATAAGCACCCTGGGCCTTAGATCATGTAATTATTTGGCTATGGATCTGCTGGGGCATAGATGCTGTAAAAGGAAACAGGGGCCCAGTACAGATGGGCCGTTTGTAGTGATAGTTGGGCTCAATTCGGCGCAGCATCCATATGTGCCAAGCCATACTATCAGCGCCATTATGTCAGAAGGCTGCAGCCCCATCCATACGGGGTGCAGCTTCATGACGTAAGGGTGCCTGAGTGCCCAAACAGCTCTGGGAGGAAGAACCGCCATAGAACTGCGTAGAAGCCCTAATGATGGTGCAAAAAAGGAGCAGCCTAGAGCTGCTCCTTTTAGACAGCATATCTGTGCTGCAGCATCCACATACTGCAGCCCAGACGCAGGGCAAAGATGGGCGGCATAGAGCCATCCGTCTGTACTGCCCTTGGCTCATTTCTCCATGAATACACTCCCAGGCACATAAATAGACACAGTTGTTGCATACCCTTCAACATTTTACATATGAAAACCATGACTCATGTAAACAAGCAACATCAGAATGTGTTCCAGATGGAAAAAGTAATTAACGAGAAAGAACAGACAAGATAGGAAAAGCTACAGCAGCTTACTTTTGGTTGTGCCTACAGGGAAGGGCAAGTTTCTACCACCTCATTTCCCATCCCTCTTGCCAAATTAATTGATTACAAATTAATTTTGGAATCTGAACACATTTTGCAGCAACTGAAGTAAGCTGAGGACAAAAGGGATAGTGGGTAGAGGAGAGAAAAACTAGAACAACTAAAACACAGATTTTAAAAAGTGGGATAACAGAGGATTAATTGAAACTGTCCCAAAAATTAAGGACAGTTGGAGAGTATGTCTATGTTGTCTCAAGGAAAACTTGAGGGTTTCAGTAGATCTGAACTCCAAAACAAACTTGGTTGATCTGCACCCCTGGACTAATGTGAAGACCAGAATGTGGCTCATTTCAAAATCTACACATCCCTGAATTCCACAAGTCAGTCCAAATGCTGAGTTCTGCTCCCCTCTTCTCCAATGGGCTCAGCTAGAAAGTGTGGCCATCTGTGTTGAAATGTAATTGCAAGACCCTCTGTTCAATCTCTGGAGTTGTATTTCTTCTGACTAATCATCTTATAGGAAGAAAAACATAATGTATGTTGTAGCCCGATTTGTAGGGAAACCGTCAAGGAATGTTAAGCGTTATTAGGGAAACCCTATTTTCAGTGCTACACGGGAAAAAAATATAGGGTGCTTCTGTACTAAAGTAGAACAACCCATTTATTTTTAATATACAATTTGTAGCAGTACTTCATAATGCCAAGAAAATATGTCTCCTACATTTATATTAATCTCTCATAAACAAAAAAGGCAAAAGTTTTAATTACACTGTCCTTAAAGGAGGATCCACAGTGTCACAGGAATATATAACTACATCATTCCATGGAGATAGACATTTATAAGTATTTTCTGTCCCCAGTATAGTACTATCCTAATCAATTCTTTAGTAACTCTTTACCAACTCTTCATATATTATTCTGAACAAAGAAATTAGAGTATTACAAGGAATGTACAGATATTCCATATATTGAAAGAATGGGTGATAGCTATGGGGCCATGTGGCTTAGCCTCCACTCTTCTACCAATATGGGCAGAAGCCACCCATTATGGTACCTAGGCATGCCACTTGGCTGGATTGTGAAGGAGCTTTATAGGCCTTGGGATCCCTTTGAGTGGAAGAGTTCTACATATGGCACATACATGCATTTCCTTGCCAAATTTGCTGACAGATGGTGAAGGTACAACCGTTTCTACTGTGAGTGGCCAGGGATTAGGCACTCATGATCTTTCACAGATTCTGGTGGTGGTGGTGATATCTGAATCTTACCTGTAATTATTTGAACAATTCTTGTTAATTTGGTGCTTTATTTATTGGCTTCTTGTAGGCTTCTCTTGCCAGTTTCCAGACTATGTGATGGGATTGAACATGGCCAGAAACATGTCTCAGTATCCATTAGAACTGTATTGCCCAAAACTATTCATTTTCTAACTGTCTTCATTTCCCTCCTGGATTATATATGACAATTGAGTATATGACAATTCAGCCTCTCCTGGCTGATTGGAAGCTCACTTAATACCGAGTAGTACCTTCATGCAGTATATCTACTGTTATTTGCCCCTGATTCTGGTTTGCTGTAGTCAAAGCTAATTGCATTAAAGTGACTATAGATATATTTGTGTGTATGTGTAAAGATCCTGATCTGTGTCTACATGTTCTGCCTTTATATGTCACTTGGTCACAAAGAACCTGTCTTAGGCATTCTGAGGGCTTTCACATGGTTTGTAGGCACTTTTCTTCTTCTCCTTTGGACAATACAGACTCACCTGCCCTGTCATAGGCCGTTCAAAACTCTTTTGCTTTTCCAGGTTTCTTTAGCAATGGAGATACTGCTTGAGAAATACAAAGGGTCAGAGCCATACTGGATGTAGATAACTTGTAACGTATTTCCCCAGACTGATTGCAATGGAGTCTGAGAACAAGAATAAACAGTAAAAGTAATGTCCAATCACCTTATTACACAGAATATCAGAATGGTCAAGAAGCAGATCATCTGAACATTTCCCAGTAGTCAACTTGTAAATCAAAGGAAACATCTCAAGACCATGATGGTGTGGAAAATATCTTTCTGTGTTGAGGCAGGCTTTGTGATTTCAACCATCAAACTGAAACATCGGTAACCTTTTAGTGTGCCAGTTTACAACTTCATGAATGTTCCATTAATATGGAATTAAAAACACCTGTTTTAAAATTTAATAATAGGAGATTAAAATCATGGTAGTTCAAGAAAACTCAGTGCCTCCCCACAAACTGTGTAATTTTAATTCTGAAATTTAAATTACATTCATCAAAACAGAAACTCATAACTGGCAAAGCAAAACTGTTAATGAAGAAAAAGAACTTGGAAAGCCCTATACTATCAGATATGTTTTTCATATGGCTTTCAAATGCTTGTGGTTCAAGGAGTAAAGGGTACCAGAAATGAGTAGTTTCAGCTTACACATTGCTGGCAGTTACCTGTTTGTCATGTTAGCACCTGACTTAGTAGACAAGATACAATGCAATACTTTTCAAAAACCTGGAACTGTTGAGTAGTTTGATATGCTTCATTTTACTTACAACCCTACATATGGCTAAAACAATTACCTGTTTGTATATTTTCCTTTTGTTTTAATATATATGATCAGTGATGCCTTGCTGTCTCATTCCCCTTTAACCTTGTTCACAACGGCAGTGTAGCCTATAGAAAAATAAATGTGTATTGCTTTTCATAATGCCCCCCCCCTTTTTTTTTTTTTTTACAATGGTGCTGTCTGGGATTTCAGCCTCCCCATTCTTTTCCTTCCATATTATTCAACTTACTCCCAGTGGGCACCAAGATAGCTAAATTACAATTCTGTTTTTGTTTTGTTTTTGTTTTGTTTTTCTGTCCCACACAAAAATGTGTGTCTACAAATGATTGAATTACTAAACAGTCAGTGGGGTGGTGAACTTGCTCTCAGTTTTCATACAAAATTTAATGGAGCTACCATAACTGTATCAGAAGCTAAAGATAAACTGCCATCAGGGGAGATATTCTCTCTCTCTCTCTCTCTCTCTCTCTCTCTCTCTGTGTGTGTGTGTGTGTGTGTGTGTGAATGATCAAAATTATATAGTGTGCTGATCCTGTAAATGGGCTTTGTATTTTCTGCCTGCCTTTGCATACCATGGAAGTAAGTAGTCTGATTGGAGCCACGTCAACCTCATGCTGTGGCCCCAATCCGGCCTTTGGAACATGCAAAAAGGAGCCACAAAAAGTGGTTCCTTTTTGTGCTCTCCAAAGGGTGCCATAGCCATGGTGGTGCAGCTCTATGGTGCCCGTTGGGCGCTGCATCATCTAGATGCAGTGCCAGAAGTGTGCCATGATGCCACATACCATATGGAGTGGTATGCAGCATCATAGTGCCCCGGGGGAGGAGTCAGGGCATGTGTCTTCAGGCCGGTCTGCATAGGGCCTAAGTCAACTTTTCTAAAGATGAGGAATATCTACCAAAAAGCCCACCAATATGTCAAGCTACTATTGTAAAAATAAATTGACCATACACTGATATGTGTCATAGAATTCAAAAGCAGCTAGTCTCTATTCAGATATATCACTAATACTTTAGTATTGTCAATTTATTATTATATATTTTGCTTTACATATTTGTTAGCTTTTTAGATGGTATTCCTCATCTTTAGGACAGAAGCTGAAAGGTGGCAGCAAAGGGCTGGAAAAGAGTGACGTGGCATGAAACCTGCCTGGGATGCCATACTCCTAAGGTAGGCTTCTGCCTTCAGTTGTGGTGGTGGAATATGGCCTTTCATTGCCAATGTTTCAGTCACAATCTGCTTGGCTTGTAGGCATGGAATGGGGGGGGTATCATCTTGTTGTTCATCTGAGGCAACAAAATGTCTTGGGCAGCCCTACTGTATGTTAGGACTATAGAAGCCTAGTTTTAAAATCACTTTCTTTTTCAGCCCATTCAAACACTTGCTGTATGAAATACAGTTAGCACAACGAATGTAAGATTATCACATCTTTCTTTCATCCCTGCCAAAATAAATGAGCAAATTTACTGGTTTGTTAGTGCAGCACTTACGGATATTATTTCTGACTACTTCCTAATGTCTTGAAAATTTGGATAAACCATCAGTCCCTTGTTCCAGTTGCTGTACAGTTAGCAGGGAATCATTAGAAAACTTCAAAATTGATGAGTGAATATATGAGTTAGAATAACTAGCAATGGAAAAACAAACTATAGCCAGCCTCCCAATTCTGTTTTGCATGTTAGTGCCAGAAAGTGGTATATATCAATATGTGCTTGCAGAAATAAATAAATGTTCCAGGAGGTATTTGGAATAAACCTAATAATGAACAAAGCAAGGATAAATGTAAAGCTGAACACAGTGTGGAACTGTGTTCAGTGGATAGCCAATCACTGTAAATGGACATAAAAAACAACAGATTGAAGGTAATCCTTGCAAAACAAAACATAATTTCCATCTGTTCATGAGAGACAGATCATCATGAATTGAAGCTCATATCCAAAAATGTATGTTAGGTATTTGGCTTGAAGGAGATATTTAATCAAAAAGAAAATAGAGATAACTTTTTTAAAAACTTCTTTAGAGATCATAAATTGAAAGGATTTTTTTAAAAAAAGCAAACAGTAAACATATATGTTCCTATTTATTGAAATGAAACTTCATGCATTTTTATATATATGTGTGTGTGTGTGTGTGTGTGTGTGTGTGGAAATCCGCGGAGGGGTGACTGCTATCAACCCTTAATGGGGCATGCACCCAGTTTCCTGTGCCACTGCCTCCCATTTGGGCTTCTTCATGGCCTTAGGATCTCTTGGATGAAGTTGAGAGAGCTCAGTGAAGAATGGATGGGATGTGGCTGCTGTGGTGAGCTTTCAAACAGGTCACTGTGCCATCACTTTGCATATGAGCTTCTACGCAGCCTTCATTTCTCTTGACTAAGGTTGTGAGAGTTCAAGTCAGTGGTGAATAATGGATGGGAGGTGGTTACTTCAATGATCTTGCAACCAGCTTGTCTCACCATTTCAGTTTCTCCACAGGCTTGGGCTCTCTTGGCCGAAATTAAGATAACCAAAGGAACTGCCATCTGTTGCTGCTTCCAAATAGCTGGTTGGGTAGGAAAGAGAGGCAATGGTAGCAGGAAGGGGAGGATCCTGTGATACCACTGCCAGCACCTCCCAGTGAAAGAAATGAGATGATTGAGCATGGAGTAGGTATTTGCCTAGTATACAAATAATGGCAACAGGATTACACAATGGAAATTCTGCAGGCTACCAACACTCAGAGCATTTTGATTAAAAGAAAGGGCCCAAATAATCCACATGCTTCTTATACCACTGTATAAAGAATTCATGTGAATGAGACACTTTACCCTTTACCATTTAAATTGTCTCTTCAATTTCTCTCTTTTGAAGAGACATCATGAGAATGTCACTTGGTTGAAATGCTGAGACAAGGCAATTTAAATGTAAAAGATCTTTTCCCTTGCTAGATCTTCATCTTTTCTGTTAAGTATTAATGAAAGTTTTGTAATTACAAATTATTGTCTTTGGGTTCTATGTATCCATAGTCATTCTCATTTTTTTTTAATTTATGGACAATATTTTGTGAATGTTACTGTTTTAGATGAAATGCTAGTCTTTTCACATAATTCTTTAATATATTTGGATGAGATACAATGCAGCTCAGCATTGCCATTCATCAAGAGACAAAATCTGTGAATTCTGAACTATTTTATTGTTACATGAGAGAACAAATAATTGCAGTAGTTGTTTCCCATCCCCATCCCCACTATTGTAGGATAAAGTGAATATACCCCCACAATATTCTCCATATATTTGAATGTTGTAAAGTGATGCAGAGGAATTATTGTGCGGAGAAAAACATATGGTTTCTTCACCACACAAAAATCATTTTAGGAAAAGAAAGCAGGTTTTCTGCACAGAAAACAGGTGCTGTTGTGAAAGAAAAACAAAACACTTCATGCAAAATTCTTACTGGTCTGTTATACTTCCTAATGGGATTTTTCTGGTTTCTTATTTTTTCCTGACAGGCAGCCTATTTTTTATCCTAGGGATGAAAAGATATGAATATTTTTCCCAGCCCAATTGCTGCAAAGTCTAGCCTAAAAGTTGCTGCACCCTCTTTACCCTGAAAAGACTTTCAGTTTTGTCCTGTCTGATGAGCTGGATGTGCTCCCTCTCTCACACACTCACTTTGAATTTCACTGGGATTATAAACCTTTAAACTGTAGAATTTTCTGCCACCTTCCAGATTACATGCTTATATGTTTTCTTACAGTTCAATGAAATTTATATGGCTTGGATTACAACTTTTGAGTGACTTATTAATAAGGCTTCATTAAGTATGTATTGATTAAGCCGTGACAAAATGTTGGCTCATGCTATTGAACCTGGAATCACCATCAGATTTTGTGATATCATTGGTTATACATACCTAGCTAGTGAGTAAATTTGCTGGGATATTGTTTTTTGTGGCTTCTGCTAATCTGAAAGGCAGCTGGCAGTCAATGCATTTCTACTCAGTTGCATTCCCACTGCTTTTTGCTAGCCACATATACCTGTATTTCTGATTGGCATGTTTTTTTTTTTTTAACCATCCCTGCTCCAGAATTGCTGTATGTTGATTTCCCTTTCTCTTTAGGCATGACCATTTTTCACTTCACAGCACTGCTGTTCATTGTTCTCAAGTCATTGCACTTATTGCTCAAGATTACAGTTAATTTTCTTCTGGTGTAGCAATTGGATTTTCATTTTAGGAAAGGAATATAAAAATGAAACAAAAATAAGCCCAGCACCATTGCCACTGAAGAACTTTCAACAGAGATATGCATTGGTTTCCATTATACACTCAGTGGGCATTTAATTAAAAGGTAAAAAAAATACCTGGGAATTAATTATGCATGGAGCATTTAGAAGGGAGCTGTACTAACAATGAGAGATCTCTGGCCTATTGAAGACTGCCAAGATATAAACCAGATATAGCCATCAGGAAGATTAAAAAAAAGAATATTAACAATCTAATAGTTTTTTCCCCTTCATCAGGAAGATTAAAGTAAGAATAAATTTAATATTCATGAGGAAGGCACAATTTTTCACATGCTAGTTCTAAATATACTAAGTGAAGTGAATTTTGATTCACTTCAGGCTTCTGTTAGGAACAAAATTTGTCAGGAACTATCAAGTATAGCTCAGCTGGAACTGTTCATATAGGAACAATCTTTCCATATTTCTAAAAGCACCAGTGCAGTCAACAGGACATAGAGTGCAATCTGAATAGTAAAATAGATGCCTTAAATATATGTGCAAAGAAAGGTTAAGGTAGTAATGGTGCGTATTTTGTAACAGTGATGAATACTGGAATGTGCTTTATTCTTCAGTCCTGCTTTTCTCACAGTAACTAGTGGAAAGACGCTAATGCACATTTATTTATTAAAGGTCAGGAACTGGAGATGTCAGGGCTTGATCCAGTTCCCTGTGAAATAATAGTTGGACTGCTAAGTGCCAGCACAGAATGAGAAGTGGGTGGAAGAATTACTGTGTGTTCAATGAGATTTGCTGATAGTCTTGTCTCTAGGAAGCAGAGGTTCTCTACCCACTACTTCCCTCCATATCTCATCAAAGTGGCCCTCCCATAATACTAGTTGCAGTAAGGGGAACAGCCTTCATATGCTTGCTTTTTTTAAATTAAAAGATCACAAAATAATTAAGGACATACCATATTTCCTTTAAAAATACATACCATATTTCCTTCATGCCTTTGGCGGGTACTGATCAGATCCACGTACACAAACTCAAACCATGCTACAACGTTAGGTGTTCCAGGCACTCCGACACATCGGGGAGCTCGGCTACATTAGTGGTGCCATTTTGACCTACTAAGGCTCCATATACACCCTTCAGATAAATTGAAAATACTAAATTTGACTTAATAACTTGGGGCAAGATTAATTGATGGATCTTGTAGTCTTATATGAGTTTGCTTGTATCTTCAGATAAAGATGCAATTGCAACCTAATTATTCATTAAGGCCGGTTACAAACCGGCAGTTGGGACGTCCTCTGGACGTCCCATTTTTAAAAAGGGGCGTCTCTTATAGACGCCCCTGAGTCTAGTACGGACTGTGACCGTACAAGATGGCGGCGCCCCTTCCACATGGGCGCCGCCATCTTTACGTACTGGACGCATAGCGTCCAGACGTGTCGCGGCGCCTATGACGTCGCAAATGTGCCAGCGGCGCCTCATGACGTCATGGAGGCGCCGCAAAAAGAAGCTCCGAAATGGAGCTTCTTTTTCGGTCCGCGCGGGAGCCGCGCCATCTGAAGGCTCCGGCTCCCCCGCGGACCTACCGGCGGCGGCGGCAGACCGCCGCAAAGCGGCGGTATGTACCCCGCCTATGTTTCCTCTAAAAGGTAGTGATGAGTAATTTCAGCAATCTTCTTCCCACTGCGAGAATTGTTTTTGAAGGCTATTTGCAATTCAGGACTTATTCTGCACAAAATTTGTACATTGTTGCTTAGTACAGTAAACAGCATTTTCTGCAGGTAAAATATTTATGGTGGAGGAATAGCCACTAATGTGATAGTTAAAGGCTGACAAAAAGCACTGGACAAATTCATACAGATAAGTCTAAAAGTGGCTACTCATCATGATTATTTCCTGTATCCTAGGCAGTAAGCACATGAGTGCTGATTACCAAGAAACAGAGCAGAAAAGTGCTATTCATTTATGTCACATTTGTGGATTTCCTATGTGGTTATCTGGTTGAACACACTGTAAACAAATTATTATATCATTTTTATGTTCTTAACATATGCCAAGCCTGGAAACCCTCCCACTTTTATATATGTTTTGATTATTGAGAAGTGTCAAAGTTTTGGGGCTGAGCTGAAACCAGAATGGGCAATGGTGCCATTGTTTGAATGAACTATGTAAACCCACATTTTTAATGTGTTAATTTGTTTATGTGAAACATCTTCTTGGATGTGACACCTCCCTTCTTCTCCTTATTTAAGTCTAAGCCTTTTTATACTTACAGATTAGCCGTATAGAACCACTAATGATATCCTTCTGCCTGGATATCCATTACTAATCATTTGACAGAAATGAGTGAATCAGCATTTGCCCACCAGCCTGCTTAAAATGAAAATCAATACACAGAATGAAAAGAGAAAGGGAAGATCAATACTGCCTGAGAAATTTTCACAGGAAGCTAAAGCTACTTTCTTCACCTGAGATGTGTTGTCTGTAAAAATAATAATGACATGCTGTACTTCTATCAGTAGTCATCAGGCTTCATTGTACTCTGTCCTCCAATGATGCTGGCACTGTCTTGAGTTGGATGTAGGTCTCAGTGGCTGCAAATGGTATTGGCAGCAGGGATAAAAATCTTCATTCTCACATGCAAGGACAAGGAGACAAAAGATTTTTGCGTACTGCATGCATTTTTCCACATAGGTTTGTTGACAGTCACTTTCACTATGCCAAGATACCCTTTCATATTGAGGTTGGGGGAAAAAGAGAGAGCATTCTTTACATGCTTAATTGGTAATAGCTGCCAGAAACTGGTTGCCATTGCAGACTTTGGTTTGTAGAGATAGAAGACCAGAAGGGGCTGAGGGAGCAAGGTTAGCTGCATCCAAGATTCCTTTAAACCTCAGAGGAAAAGGAGGAGAAGCAAAGATGGAGTGAGTGGAAGAGCTCAAGGAGACAACAATGAAAGAAGAATAATGAGAAAGCAAAGGAGCAACAATGAGGAGCACAGGAATGAGTTGTGGAAAAATATGTTCCAATCAGAGGAGGAGGAGGGTCTGACATTTGTTAGAAGAATAAGTGTATGAAGAGCAGAGGGAAGGAGAGAAAAGGTCAGACTGGAAGAGAAGTAATAAGCCAAGTGCAGAAAGAATTTAATTGTTTAAATTTTATAATAATTTTAAAGGTTTTATTTCTAAGCCATTTGAGGTCCCTCTGGGGAGAAAGGAGGGATATAAATAAATAAATAAATAAATAAATTAGGTGGATCCCTTTTAGAACCAGTTTCATATAGTCTAATTCAGAGGCTCCTCCTTCGACAGTCATGGAATCCACTTATTTCGGTCCTTTTTCTGGGTGGATTAAATTTGATGCTAATGAGATTGATTTTCTTTTGTATAAGGCTTGTTATAAGCTGTAGTTTTGTGGCTCTCTGCCATTGATTTTATCTTGGTTTTATGTCCCACTATTTTTGTAATTCTTTTATTGAACTATTGTTGCATTATTATTATTTTATATTTTTAATAGGCTGCCTACAGTTTAGAGAACTCTGGTTCAAAGGTACAACAAACTGATACAGAAGTATAGGATTTGACTATTAGACTACAAATGTATGGTGTTTCCCAGGATAAGCCCCAATGAACACAATTAGATATTATATGAGCAAAGATCATGCAATTATTCTGTAATTCTACACATATTTTTTCAAAAATGATGCACAGTGATTTAGGCTGGGAACAAACCGATCAAAAGGGGTGGCTTAAAGAACTCACCAAAGATGGATTGGAGCCACAGCAAACACACACCGCAGCCTCAACGCACCTTGAAGTCAGCCCAAAAAGGAGCAGAAAAGATCCTGTCCTTTTTGGGCCAGAAAAAAGCCATCTTTCCCAGCCCTGCCGAGGCCCAAAGCCAGCTTCAAGATGCTCCAGTGGTGTGTGGCATGTAAATGTGCCTCCAGAATATCTTGAAGCTGCCCACATCTGGCCACCTGCTCAACTTCTGGGTGGCTTTAGGGCAGCTTCAGAATGTGCGGTGTACCACACTCCGAAGCCACCTGGACAGCAGCTTTAAAGGGCCATCTGTTCCACCCTTAGTCCCAGCTAAGGCTGCATAGGTCTGAAGTCATAGAATCATAGAGTTGGAAGAGAGTACAAGGGCCATCCAGTCCAACCCCCTGCCATGCAGGAACTCTCAATCAAAGCATCCCCGACAGATGGCCATCCAGCCTCTGTTTAAAGACTTCCAAGAAGGGAGACTCCACCACACTCCAAGGGAGTGTGTTCCACTGTTGAACAGCCCTTACTGTCAGGAAGTTCCTCCTAATGTTGATGGAACCTCTTTTCCTGTAGCTTGCATCATTTGTTCTGGGTCCTGTTCTCTGGAGTCATGGCTTTAAAACAAAGATCTCAAAAAAAGAGAAGATGACTTTTCTGTCTTAAAAAAGATGATAAACATTTTCCAATTATAATTGTCTACATAATTCATTCTTACTATAAGCCAAAGGCAAAGAGATGATAGAAGACTTCTGAAGCGTTCCTCCCACTTTGAATATAAAGTTTGAATATTTATTATCCCTCCCAAAAGAAATTTGAAATGGTCTAATATCCAAAACTTTTTTCATGGGTGACTGATATAGTGACACCTTTGTGTTCTGACAGTTCAGTGTATCCAAACTTATTATAATATTATGAAATTATTAAAAATATTGTTTAACTATACCAGTGGTTCCCAACCTGTGGGTCGGGACCCCTTTGGGGGTTGAATGACCCTTTCATGGGGGTCGCCTAAGACCATTGGAAAACATCTATTTAATTACAGTTATGAAGTAGCAATGAAAATAATTTCATGGGTTTGGGTCACCACAACATGAGGAACTGTATTAAGGGGTCGTGGTATTAGGAAGGTTGGGAACCACTGAACTATACCTTCAGGCTATGGGTGTAAGGTGTATAATCAACTTAAAACATGAATTTTGTGTTTAGACTTGGCTTCAATCGCCATGTTTTCTCATTAAGTGTATGCAAATATTCCAAAATCCAGAATCTCAATTTATATTCTAGTTTATCTTCTGAACCTTTAAATCTTTTTCTTTCTTGCCATTTATGAACTTAATGCCTGGTTTATAGCCCCACTGTTCTCCATCCTGTTGTCTTGGATTGCTC
Source organism: Sceloporus undulatus (assembly GCF_019175285.1). Taxonomy (NCBI): domain Eukaryota; kingdom Metazoa; phylum Chordata; class Lepidosauria; order Squamata; family Phrynosomatidae; genus Sceloporus; species Sceloporus undulatus. The sequence goes on along the minus strand of NC_056526.1, from coordinate 140,567,128 downwards.
TAGTAGAGAAAGGAGACAAGGTACTGCTCCCACTTAAGAAATAAGTTTAAATTCCAGAGTCATAGGACACTCTACTGTTTGATTCAAGAAACTGGGAGATAAAATTTCTCCTAGAGATAATTGTCAAGCCTCTGTTTCAAGATTCCATTGTGAATAATAACCCTGTTTGTCCAGATAATTGTCAGACTGAATAATACCCTGTCTGTCTATCCAGATAATTGTCACACAGGTTTTCCATTAATAAGTTTCTTTTAATATTCAACTAATGTTCAGCAGTTTAAGCCCATTACACATAATTCTGGCCTGTATAGATGCACATTATATGTCTTTGCATTCTCATACGTGATAACCTCCTCTATTTTTTCCAAATTAAATATTTGATTCTTTCAACAACACTTCACAGGATGCAATTTTCATGTGCCTGAGTGTCTTCATCCTCCTCTTTTGAACAAATTCCAATTTGTCTGCATTCACCATGTGTGAGCTGGTCACAACTCTTCATATGTTAACCTGGAAAACTTGTAAAAATCTAGTTCTAAAAGTAGCTTTAAATTGTGATAAACTTTTTAGCAGCTGCGACACACAGCAGAGGAGTTTATCACACAGGAGGAATTTCTCTTAATTTCGAATGAAAAGAAAATGAGGCCAGAACGCCTTCATGTGAATTCGCTAGTTCAGTGAATTTATGTGAATTCGAATTACATTCAGACTGAAATCCCATTTCCTGAAAATTGCTTGCCATTGCCCAAAATTGCATGCGATCACCTCTCACGCAATAACGTGAAACCCCATGATTGTGTTCGGACTGACTTCCCATTGCCTGAAATTGCGTGTGGTAGTCAATCACGCAATAATGTTAAAGACCATGATTGTGTTCAGATTGCCATTGGATTATACTTCCAATTTCCCTTGTCTGATAAACTTCAGAGTCAGCCTGTGACTGACACCAATCCTGAGAAACTTTCCAGATGTAAAAAACAAAGCCAGAAATACTACAATCATGTATCTCTGCTTTGATTTCCTCCCACCATCATAAAAAACCTTGCATTTGTTGTCGCTGAAATTCATTTCATTAGTTTCCATTCAGTTTTAAATTCACTTACAAAGATTTTGAAGTTGCCCATAAATTGGATAAAAATTCTTTTCACTCCCTCAAAGTCACTTGCAAAAATGTTGACACCCAGGATATAGCTCTCTGACACCTTACCAAAAGCCTCCCTCCAGTTTGATGTGGATCCATTAATTAGTTCCTATATACAGTTTTCCAAAGAAATGTGAATCTGTGAGAGAGCTACCTTGAAGAACTTAATGTAGCGTTATGCAACTCTCGATTGCATTTGCAAAATCTTCCAATCACCAGTAATGAAATTTAAAAAGTAGTAACAAAGTTCCTGCAGAAGGCAGATCCAAAACACACTGCAGAAATAATCCAATTTGAGACCACTTTAACTGCCCTAGCTCAGTGCTAAAGAATCCTGGGAATTGTAGTTTATTGTAGTGCCGAGCTCTCCGACAGAGATGGGTAAATGTCTCATAAAACTAGAGCTCCCAGAATTCCCTAGCACTGACCCAGGATAGTTAAATTGGTCTCAAACTGGATTATTTCTGCAGTGTGTTTTGGACCACAGTGAATTTTCCCATTTTTTCTCCCACACATTGACTTTCCCTTAAAATTATCTTTGGTTATTACAATGTAAAACATAACTTTGTTGGCATATTGACTGAAGACAAGAACATTTAAAATGTAAGGGGTTTATTCTCCTTTATCAAGCATTTTCTACATACAGAACATCAACATGGTAGAAGATAGAGAAGAAAAATGTAGAAGTGATGGACTATTGTAACTCATTCAATAATAGACTGTTCACATGGTTGTTGGATTTTATGTTCTGTTTTTTGCTTTTGTTCACAACGGGGGAATTATTAAAAGGATTCAGTAGCTGTAAATGTAAGTCAGTTCTTTTCTTCGACCAAATCTATCTGCCAGTTTCTTTACAGTGAAAGAAATTCTACTGTATCAGAGCTCAGGATGCTAACTATACACAAGAAAATACAATGCTAGAAAATTTTTAAATTTCTAAGCAGCATTACACATTTGAGTAAACATAGAGAAACATTTCTGATTGTATTGATTAAACAGAGGTCAGTTTTACTGCCTGCTTCAGTTAAATAAACCTGGGTCTTTAATTATATGAGAGTAAGAATAATCAAAACCACAATTTTTAAAATTGAAGATCCAAAGAAAAAGTTTTTGTTGAAAGCAGATATTTTGTCCCTCAATCTAGCGGTTACACTGATTTTAAATTTTAGAACCCTTATTATTCCTAAATAGGTTTATGCAGACACAATGTCCAAAACTAAAGCAGTAATTTTTGAAAGTAAAGGAAACAAAATGGAAAGACAATACCTTGACATCTAATGGCAGAAGTGGGGTAGAAAAATTTACTGAGTTTTATCAAAAGTATTGACAAAAAGCAGGTATTTGACAAACAATGTACACGTAAAGTTTGTACATCTAGCAAAGTGATCCTAAACACATTTACTTAGTGGTTAGTCTCATTGAGTTCAATATGACTTACTGCCATAAGGGGCAGTAGTTTTATACCCCCTTGGGAATAAGAAGCATTTAACTCAACATGATTTGTTTCTGAGTAGGTATGTATAGGATTGTGCTATTAATTTCCATTTTTTTAAAAGTCTGCAATCCTATATCCACTTATCTAGGAATATGCCCCATTGAATTCTGAGTAGAAATGTATAGGATTGCAGTGTAAGTTCTATTGTTATACAGAATTTTTAAAAATGCATCTCTAGTAAGAAATTGTTCTTTTTAAAAATAACAGTTTTCTTGCCAGTGTAAGTGAAGCTTGGTATTGGTTTGAGAAAACATGTTTTTCATAAGTAGGTACATACATTGTTTCTGGTTAGTAGAACCGAGACTCCCTGTTGATGCAACCCTTTTACAGGTGGAGCAATAAACCGTTGCCTAAGTCTGCTACAAAAAGAAGGGTCAAAGTCCTATGAGCAGTTAACAGAATGCTATAACTGGCAATAAAAACTATGTCTTCAAACTGTGATAATAAAAAATGACATGACAAGATGTTGCAAATGTATTTTCCCTTTGTCTTAAAACCATGCTTTACAACTTGATGGAGATGAAAAACTTGAGATATCAAAAGCTTCTTTTCAGGGGAAAAAGAAAGCCTGTAGCCACAATGGGAATACAATTACATATTTTTCAGGCTTCTCTTTCCTTATGAGACATTTCCCTTCAAGGCACGAAAACATTAAACAGTGGACAGGGCAGAATATTTCTGTTTAGAAAACCTAAAGTTATACACATTGTGTAACTTAAGAATTCAGTAAATCCGATTACACTATCATGAATAATACTAATAACAACATTATTGTTTTATTGTTGTCATTATTATTATTGTTGTTGTTGTTGTTGTTGTTGTTGTCTTTTAAAAAGACTTCATTTTGAAATGTGGCATATCCTCATGTAGTTAGGGTATGCGGTATCATTTCCTCATGTATTGAGGGCAGCTATTATAAATTTAGTTGGCCAATGTGTCCTAAGAGGTCATCATTATTACATAGAATGTTTACTCACAATTTCTGCATTTTTTATTTCACCAAAATTGCATCTTGGTCAACCACACAACATGTACAGAAAGGTCTAGCTTTTTTCTTAAGAAAACGGTGACATTTTAGAGAATGACATTAAGTGCAATGTACTGTAAAACTATTCACTCAGCTGTTATCTAATATGGTTCTTATGCTTCTCCAACCCAAATTACTGTGTTTCCTCTCTCAACTTCAGTGATTTCACAATTTAGCTTGTTCAGTCGTCCATCTAGTATAAACAAGGATTCCTTGGAAGGTGTCATCAGGTATTGACCAAAGAGACCACTGCCTTCAATTAATCGGTTCTTACTGTTCCAAGGCCATTCATCTGGTTTAAGAGGTTCCTTAAGACTCTTCACCATCTTCACCTTGCCAGAGGACAATTCTACAAAGAGCACATCAGTTTGTGTGGTAGAGCTACCAAAGACATTATATTGATGGGCTTCAGTAAATGATGCTTGAAAAGCTACATCAGATATGTGCAAGTTGGTGTGAATGTCGAAGGCATCCTGTATTTCTCCTCTAACTGTAATGATCTGGATCTTCATGAGACCTTTCACATCATCAATGCTGACTAGATAGTGACCATCTGGAGAGATATATGGAGTTCCTGTGACATCCCCATTATATCCAATAACAGAGTCGGTGACACTGTCCACTATTAGCTGTGGTGGAACAGCTCCAGTAGTGTCAGGCTTACAGTTGATAAAGTAATATCCTCCACGATGAGTGTATGCCAGAGACTTTGGAACACAATTGTAATCCTTTAAACTAATTGTCTTGATGTACGACATGGTTTCAAGATCAATTTTCTGGAGCAGAGGCTCAGCTTCATGAAGAATAAATCCAAACCTATAAAAATATTAAAACAAAATGACTATAGTGAAAATATAAACTATAGAATACAGCAGTTGCTTAAAGGTCTGCATTGAGAGTTATATGTAAATATGCCTCCATGTATATTTGGCACACAGTTCTGGCATGCATGTATTCACTTCGTAACATATCACACTACTCTACATTTCATGGTAGGCAGTAGTATGTTTGACTGAATATATTTAGAGAAATATTTTGTCTGGGGTATTATATCTCTAATAACTTGTTAAAACATGCAAATTATAGCTGATTTTTCCTGTTACCAAGTGACAAACATGACCATATAACTGAGTCCCAAGTCATTAATTTTCTCACCAAATTGTTGATGAAACTTACAATATACCTGGAATTCAATTCAAGAAGAACAAAATATTTCAGAATCACATATCAATTTTAATTGAAATAGGTTTCATCACGTGAATGTGTGTGCGTGCGCATGCACGCAGGGGGAATGCTACAATGTTTTGAATGTCAATAATGCCAGTAAAATTTTCTTCATGTAAAATGAAATCAAATTACTGCTGCTTAAACTAAAACGGATGAACAGATTCAATGGAACTTAAGCAGTTATGTCATATATTTTTGTTAATTTCATTCTCAGATATTTTTTCCTCCCATGAGCACCAAATGAATGTAACGTCCACTGCACTACTGGCCCAAAATAGATGGGCTTGGACATCTGCTCAGCTCCTGAGACAGCTGTTTCAGACGCTGATTGGGCAAGGAATACTCAGAAGTGATTTTTCTAGTTCTTTCCTCTGAAATATAGGTCCAAAACAGACTGGCAGACAGCGACAGCTTCCAGCCTGGGAATGTGGCAGGAGGCACCCTGAGGGCCACAGCATGTGTCTGCCATGGACCCAGGGCAATTGGGCCGGGAGTGGCTTCTGGCCACTCCTGGATGCCCATTTGCTTCTCCCCATGGTCTACACACCTGGTATTCATTGGCAGTCTCCCATCCAAGTACTAACCAGGACCAGTCCTAGTTAGCTTCCAAGATCAAACAGGATCTGGTGCCTTTGAGGTATTTAGGCCCTCTTCACAAAGAATAGCATTCATATTCTTTCACAAATGAATGGTCATTTCAAAGGTGCATGATTGTACATTTAATGCTTTCAGCATTTCCTACAATCACAGAAGAATGCTATGGCATATGGGTGAAAGATAAATAGAGCTCACAGGCTTTTCCTCTCCCCCCCCCCCCCCTTTATTTATTTATTTATTTTATAGTCAAGGAGGTTTTGGAGTACAGAGGAGAAGGTGACCTGGCAACAGTGTTTGAGGGTTCTTTTTTAATTTTTCACTTTTTCTTATTCACTTCTTTTTCTTAAGGGGCTTGTGGGGATTTTTGCTCAGAGGAAATGAGTCAGAGACTTGGCTCCAGAATGAGATAGTCAGGCGCTTTCTACATAACTATAGGCCCAGTTGATTGAGTTTGCTAACAGAGCTTGGGGACAAAGGCCAAGCCAACAGGAGTCCTTTACACTGTTATTTAACAGGGAAACCCACAGTCTTGTTCCAGTGCCTGCTTAAGACTTCTCAGTATGGACACTGAGGGACCTGCTGCAGTCACCTGCAACAATTGTGAAAGCCAGAATCATATAGGTGTACCAGGCCTGTATAACTACTCTGCTGATGATGGAAAGAAGAAAAAGACCATGGTCACTGCAGTGACACATGTTGCCCAGCAATATCAGTATGGTCAAGATGGCAAAAGGTATTAATGAGGAAGAGCACACAGGCTAGAAGAGGCTCCAGCACCTTGCTAAACCTGAGTCTACTGTGAAGGACACAATTCTGCCCCTCCTCTCTTCTCACTGCTGTGTTAACTGAGTGCAAATTTTGCAGTTTGAACACCGTTTACAGAAATGGAAGCAAGCTGGCAACAAGGGGGAAAGTGGGAGAGAGTGGCATCACCAGACTTGGTGAAACCTGATGCAGGAGGGCTGCTGAGGAGGGCAGCAGCCACAGCCTGCCCTCCCTCACCCTGCTGCTCATCCTATATGGCTTTGTTGTCGGTCTGACTCCTTTCCCAGGGAGCGAACCAGGCCAGTGACAAAAGCATGAGGGGCAGGCTCTCTCCTCCACTGCCCTTGCTGCTGCCTCTTCTCCCTCCCTTTGTCTCTCTCTCTCCAAACTGGTGCAAGGAGGGCTGCTGAGAGGTGGTGGTAGTAGTAACTGCTCATCCCTCATGGCATTTGCCTGTCCAGCTCCTTGCCCAGAGAGGAAGCAGGCCCAGCACTTGTCATTCTACCACTGCCTTGCTTCTGTTCCAGGGAGGGAGCCAAACAGCAATGAAACCAAAAGGAGCCCACTCACCCAGCCACCCCACCAGAATGTCACCCCTCATGTGGGCTGTTAACCCATGTGCCTGCATCTCCTGCACTCACCTAATGACATCACTGGTGGAATAAGGAGAAAGAAACTGAGACATTTAAAAAGCAGCTGGAAAAGTAGGATGACAGAACTAATCAGGACTATCCATGCCAAACTGGGATAGGTGGAAGCTATGTAATGGAAGTAAAATCTTGGCGAAATGGGCTGTTTAATGCAGGCAGATTTTTTTTTTCTGCCTTCCCTCGCCACCTCTGCATCAAACTGCAACAGGTACAATCACTAATACAGTGTGCCAGCATGATTCTGGCCTACACTTGTTAGATTGAAATGTATTTTTGTTTCTATGAGTTTAACTACAGAAACTCTTTTTGCTCTATCTCAAGAAGAATGCACTTAGATAAACATCAAAACAGACACATACACACACCACAATATGCTGGAAGTGTGCAGAGTCATTGACAAATAAAATATAAAGATGGCTAATGAAACCTATGTTGTGAAACTCTATGCAATGGATTGCAACACTATCTCAATTGTTATCTCCATCAAATGATTCTAGTAGCTGGTGTGATCTTTTCCGATTTACTACATAACATAAGAAGCTGTGAAAGTGCTAATCCAGTGAGAAAGAAAGGTGGTGACATTTCTCTAAGGTTTTGTTACAAGGTTATGTGTGGACAAACATCAAACAGATTTAAAGCCAATAGGTTACTAGAACCCATTATCTCTTCCCTGTGAAGGCTGACAGATAAAATATGTTTAAAAAAGTATTGGCATATTTAGGGATGTGTGTGGTGGCAAATCAGATTCTAGCTTTTGCTATTTATGATTATTCATGCAATTATTTCAACTGATTGAAATGAAGAAAAAGAGTTAAAAGTTTCCCTCCTATAAGCATGCAGGCAACTAGTGGAAATTTTGGACTACAGCTCCCATTAGAAACAGACAAGTTGGCCAGTCAAAGGGTTGATGGGCATTGTAGTTTGATCCTCTTCTGAGAATGTCAAATTCCTGAAACGTGAGGGCTCATTTTTATTTTTGTCATGTCTATTGTTAAAGTTCAGAAATTCCATTCACAGGAATGGGAAACTGAACATCCATAATAAAAAGCTTTGCAGCCAATTGTGCTTTAACCCAATAACTAGACAAAGAAATGCCTGCACTGTCTTGATAGATTGGGATCCTACAATAGATTGTATAACATACCCCAGAAAATAATCTTTAGTATTTCAGCTAGGTCATTAGTGCGCAAACATTATTTCCATTGGCTGGAGTTCCAGCATCTTTTAAGATAGGTATTGATTCTTGCTCCTTCAGAGAAAGATATCCAGCATACAAAGGTGAATCTAAATTGTGCCCTTCATGGACAATCTTAAATGGTGCAGTCCGTGATTGAACCAAGAGAGGTTTCACTGTCTTTCACTGTTAACAGAACTCTACTGCAGTCAAAGCAAGTTAGTCTTGCATACTCCTTTCAGAAAGCCTATCCAAGCTTCAGGCTGCAATTGGAATACAAAGTTTTAAATTTCCACAGCTGTTAATCTGGCACTTTTCATAGGCATTTAATTTTTAAAGATTGGATGAAATTTCTTGCAGTCACTCATAATTGTGCCATAAAATTATGCCTTTGGCTTATGTACTATAAGACTGTTTTATGAGTAGGCTTCTAGTAGAACAACAAGTCATACATGAGAGTGCCTTTAGTTTTCTCTAGTGATTTATATGTAAGAACTGCCATGTTTAATGCAAACTTCCCTTTCATACAGATTGATATGCAGAGGTCTCCCACTGTTCATTAATCCCTGATTAATATTTATGAGACTCTTTACCCTCATGCCTCCCCTGTGCCACATTATAATCAGAGTGGCTGGCTTGGAATCACCAATATGCTTTTTTGTCAAAGTGCCTATAGGTCTCTCTTTTACCATTCAATAAAGCAGAAATACAAAAATTTGAAACTTTGAAAAAATATTTTAATCAAAAGCAGGTGAATGGGGTAGATCATAGGCATTTGAATGTACTGAAATATGTATCACACTTGGAAAATTCCATTTAATTGGGTCAGTATTCATTGCACTTGCTAAATACGCACCAAAAACTGTAGAAATGGGCAGACCTATCAATTTCCTTTTGGGGGGGGTCTTACTCCCTTTTGATCAATTGAGGGGTTTTTTTGGTGTTTTTGTTTTGTTTTGTTTTGTTTTGTTTTGTTGTTGTTTTTTTGAGAGACGAAGTAATCCATAATGTGCTGGTGTGCATTTTATAAGGGCACATTAATGCCTACATTGGCTAAAGGGAGATTTTAGGAATGTTTACAGTATTTTTGTGTATTTTCAAATATACAGCTTTTTTATATATATAAGTAACATATTACAAACTTGGAAATCAGCAGCTTTCGAACTCTAACTTCTATCCATTTCCACATGTGGTTGAAGACGTACAGAGTGGATAAATCCATAAAAGGAAACAATGCAGTGAATTTTTGACACATCATAACTGAAAATACTATCCTAAATAAAAAGTGGTGATTTCCTTAAAGAACAGTCAGATCATACACATGCAAATCAGATGATTTGCTGATTTTCTATGCAAATCAGCCATATGTGAGATTTGCAAATAATTAGTCTTGAACAACAGCATCTTCTACACCAGAAACAACATTTTATGAGGAAACAAGTATGTCTACAAAATATTTTTACACAGTTTCTGCACAGACAAGAGAATAAATTCTGATATGCAAAGACGATAATCAGTCCAGGATTCTTCTCACCAGGGTTGTCCAATGCTTTTTTAAAAATCCATGTTTTTTTGACCATTTTGAAAAAAAAATTTCTAATATTTTATAAATATCTTATTCATCTCTAAATGGAAAGAGGTAGGAAACAGGCCACTCTGCTGAAAAAAATCAGCTTCATTATATATATTGTGTATATATATTATAATTTTCACATGACAGTAATCATTCTATTATTCTGAAGCAAAGAAGGACCATTCTACCACCTTACCAGCAATTTCAGTACTTTGTGGTGGCTTCTCCTTTCTTGCCTTCCCGATGTTCATTTTAAGAACTTGGTAACTAAGAACTAGTGAATGTGTTTGCTTTTTCTCTCTTCTACATTCCGATTCCTTTAGGCCCATGCAGTTGGCACTGCAACGATCCGGAGCAGAAAGGGGCAGCATCTCACCGCCCCTTCCTTCCTTATTCACTGGGCCACAGTGAATAACTTTACCAGAGCAATTCACCTTCAATGTTTTGTGGGAGGAATGTTAAAGCATTATATTACAAGACTTATCCAGAGTTCAGTTTTCCTACCCAAAGTTCTTTGTTCTAAGATCATGTCCATTGTCCACGTCCTTCTGCCCCTGCCCCTTGTATGCTATACACGCACATCTACTCCCACCTTATTATTTATTTTTCATGCAACATAACTCCCTAGGCCTCTGTCTATCTGGAAATTGTGTAGGTTTCTTGCCTAGGAACATTTTCATACCAATTCACAAAAAAATCCATGGAGTCAAGTAAAAGGAAGGATGAACATTTCTCCCCACTCTCTTCTACCAAAATCTCTGCATTTATAATTTTGCAAAAGTTTGCAGGTTTCTTTACTAGGAGAAAGGTTATAGTTATAGATAATGAAAACTGGTAGGCTTAAGGGGCCCTGGAGAGGCAACCAATCCGCAAACAACACTTACTTCTGCAAAGATGTAAAAATGTTATTGTCAGTTCCCTTTTTAAATAAACAACAATTTTATTTAAAATTTTAAATTTAAAAAAAAAATTTAAAAAAAAGGAAAGAAGAATGAAAGGAAAAAAAGAAACCTACTAAAGAAATACATTTTAATACCCATAATTCTTTCTTAAGTAGCTAATCTACCTGAAATTTCCATTTAATTCATATAAAAAGAGAAAACAAGCTAGAAGGTTGCATGAACCTTTGAATTTCCAAATCTGTACTCTGGTTTCAAACATAAGTTAAATGAAGCACTATGAAAATCTGTTTCAGCCTAATTTGATCATCTCCCAAATTACTGAATCAGTGTCTGAACCAGACCTTGTGGCTCATGCACACCTGTAATTTATTTGTGTGACTGGATTACAGAACACCAATGTGTATACCAGTAAATTGTTGACTATTTCAAATACAGTTATTTAACTGTAGGGTTGTTGTTATGTGTCTTTAAATCTCCCTCAGTTTATGGAAGGTTTCATAGCAAAATTTATTCAGGGAAGGTTTTCACTGATTGTCTCTTAGTATGACAGAATGTAACATGGGTTTTCATGGCTGAGTGGGGATTTGAACCTAATCTCCTGGAGTTCTAGTCCAACAAAGGGATTGCCTTTGAACTTAGAGATCACCACTATTTTTAAAGCCTTATAATCTGAATAAGATAATAACTGTATTTTATGAAGAAAATTGTGATATGCCACACAGTCAGACTATACATATTTTCATGTTTTATAGATGTATAATAGAGCCATCATTTTCCCTTGGCAGTAGGCATCCCATCAGTATCATACACATTTGAGAATTATATTTATGCTGGGACCAATGTGCCAAAGCACCGGACAGTTAAGACACAGAACAATTTCGCAGTCAAATAACACTATGTGCAGCAGATGCTGAGGATTTTTCCCAACAGAATGCCTGCTACTATTGTCAGACAACACTTTTGTCCCTTGAAAGAAAGAAAACCTGGTACACTTGTATTCTGTTTATCTAGAACAGGATACAGATCTGGCACTGCATTTCTAAGCAGCTAAAGAAAACGACCTATACAAGTGCATTCTAGAACATCTCTTGCACAGTCTCAAAGATGCTACAAAATCTTGTTCGATACTAATATTCCAGACTAAGGGGCAGTACAGACAAGTAATATTAGCCATCCTGCCAGTGAACTAGGGCTAGATGAGGCTGGGTATTTACATGCCCAGAAGCCCTACTCTGCTGGCAAGCCGCCATCATGACTTGCCCCTGTCCACACGGTGTGTGTGTGTGTGCCATGATTATGTGAGCATGGTGCAGCACCCAAACAGCATGCGAGTGTGCCAATTGTGCCCCTTCCAGGAAGCTGCTTACAGCAGCTTTGTTTTGCTCCCAAGAGGGAGTGGATCGTTGCTATGCCATTTAGTTGCTGCGGCAATGATCTGGGCCAAACAGGGGCAGAGTTTTGCCACCCATCTGTCAAACCCCTAATCCAACTATGTCTTTGCCTCTAGCTCAGTGTTCCTAATACTTAGGGGGAAAAATAGTCCGGTGGAAGGGGCGGCTTGAAGCCATCCCTTCTGAAGATGGATTGGGGCCACAATGCACACTTGCTGTGGCCCCAATCTACCTTTTCCCCAGCTGAAAAAGGAGTAACCAAGAGCCACTCCTTTTCAGATGGCAAAAAGCTGACTTTTCCCACCCCACTGTGGCAGGAAGCTGGCTTTAAGACACTCTGGTGGCAAGCAGCGTATAAATGTTGTGCTGCCAAAGCACCTTGAAGCTGCCCACATGTAAATGGCCAGGGCAGCATCTGGGTGGCTTCAGGACAAGTGGCATATAAACGCTGCACTCTGAAACTGCCCAGACATCAGCACATAAGGGCCATCTGTTTTGGCCCTTAGTTATTCTTCTCTTATTGCTGGTTGCTCCTATAGAGGAAAGACTGAGTGATGTTTCCACATAAAATACTAAAGAAATAGCTTTCAAACTGAATGTCATGTGGAAACAGAAATGACATACATCAGTGTTTGAGTGGTAGTCACATTTGGAGTCAGCAGGAAAAATGTACAGAGCAACTCAAAGGGACACATTGATTATCACACTATAAACAGAACTGGAGCAAATTTGGAGCAGATGAAATGACTGGACCCTCCTGGGGGGGGGGGGGGATTTAGATCTTTTGGATCTCTGAACACAGCAGACTAGACTGCCTCAACTGTGAGAAAGCAGTCAGGAATTATTATCAAGCAGTAATGTGCTTGAAGTTTTAAAGGTAAGACCTTGAAAGGTAAGGTAAGCTAATCAGTGGAGGTGATTTGGAATCAGTAAATCTGACAATGCAGTCTTAGAATAAACCAGAGCTGAGATTTTCTTTTTGTTAAATGAATCAATTAAAAGCAAGATAAAATTTTGCTTCTGGAAATATTGTAAAAGCAGGGAGGCAAGGCACAGAGAAAAAGCAAAGAAATCAAGAGATGCCATACATTCCTCCTCTCTGTGTGAATTCAGAAAGACCAATGAAGTTTGTTCAAAACTCAAGATCTGAGAAATTTCTTGTCATTCCTTATCTGAAAGGTAGTCAGCAGGGAGAAGCTTTGGGACTGCTTGGATAAGTAACCTTGGGTCAAAGCAACTCTATGTTGCCATTTTACCTCCAGCACTTGCACTGATACTGGGGCTAAGGCAGCACCCTCTGTTAATTAATCGGGATGGAATTTTTTAAAAAAGAAACTAAGAAAAAGAAAAAAAAACTTTCCTACCTCACCATTAGTTTGAAAATAACTGCTTGCTACTGGAGCACACTGACCACTTCAAATATATTCAGGAAAAAACTTTTGAAAGTAGTAATTATTGGTATTCAGAAAGCCAAACAGCAATCCTTTGAGACGGAACCATCTGTGCTTGCCTTTTATCCCACTACATGCAAACAGTCTTCAAACTTGCCTTGGATTTAGGAGAGCTACCATTAACACTGCAGTGGCTCCTACTTTGATCTATTTTCCTTTGATGTCCCTGGGAAGCTAATTTTAGGGCACTTCCTCTTCTTTTGGGTCAATTCTTCTGTAACATACTCTGGACTCTCTCATTAGCTCATAATGTTCTCACAGCAACTCTTGAAAGCTGTCTCTTCTATGAGTGGATCAGTTGTACTTGGTTTCAGAAACACCTCTGGTAGTAGTTGTGGCAGTAGGGATATCAGTGATAATGGCTACACTGAAGTCCTTGGAGGTTTCCACACCAGTGTACTTGTGGAGAGTAGTTATT
>NC_056526.1:140487280-140553307 GCF_019175285.1 Sceloporus undulatus | reverse complement strand
ATTATTATTATTATTATTATTATTATTATTATTATTATTATTATTATTATGTATACCCTGCTCTTCAGCCAGATGACTGTCAGAGCAGCTTACAAATTGTTAATTAGACATTTCCCTGCCCTTAGGCTTACAATCTAATGTTTGTAAAAACAGGCCTATTTTGATCACAAACAATTTCATGGAAGGGTTCCAGCACTTGCAAGGTTGAGTAGAGCTTTAAAGTGTTCAGAGTTTTCCCAAAAATACAACAGTAAATGACCAAGAATTTTAACAGACTAAGGGCTATATTGAGCAAAACCAATGAAAGATCAGCAATAACTAGGAGCTTCAGCAAAAGTCAGTTTTCAGTGTCTAGTACAGTGATTATGTTGGCATTTCAAAGACATGTTCAAGACTGTATGCTTAGGGCTAGATATTCACTTAAAAAAATAAAACCACTTTTTCTTGCTCATATTTCTAGTGCTGTTTGATAAAAGAAGGCCATGGGCATAGTGCCAAAGACCAATTCTACCAGCACCCTCCTGTTCCCAAGCATGGGACTGACTATCGTATGATTGCTTACTTTCACTTAGGAATGCAATAGAGCACAAAGAAATAATGGCAAAATTGAAAGCAATTGCTAAAATGAACCATTCAATAAAATGACTAAGTTTGTATGCCACTTTTTAAATTACATCATTTGATAAGGTGGTAGCTTACCATAGTAGCTCAGAAAAACAATGCTATTTTTTTTAAAAAAAAATCCCCTGGATTTATCATGTTCAACGAAATTGAGAAAACAAGTGGCCTTAAATCTTATGAAAGAACTGTAGGTTATGCACTATAGATATATGTTGGCCAAATTGTTGGGTGACTAGGAGTTAACGTTAACTGCCTCTATTTAAATAATACAGGAGAAAAAAATGGGGAGAAATATAGTCCCGTTTTTAACTTAACTAATTTACTATAACATTCTATGGATGTTTACTCTGTGTCTTAGTTCTGAACAGTCTTGAAAGCTGTCTCTTCCCTGTGTATTCAATGAAGCTTACTTCCAATTATTTCTGCAGTCTCATGTACAAGGATATAATACTGAGCATATTTAGTAAATTGCACTGGTATAAAGTGCCTTTACTAAATAAATATGCTAATGCTGTTCACTCAGTTTAAACAAAATCAATATACATGAAAGCACAGGGAGAAGTTGTCTGGAGTTTTGGACTCTGGTGTAATCAATATGCTGATGATACCCAGCTCTATTAGTTCTTTCCACCTCAGTCCAAGGAAGCTGTTTTGGTTCTATACTGGTGTCTATAATCAGTAAAATATTGGATGAGTGAAAAGGAAGATTAGGAAATAAGTCTTTGGCTTGTGCAGTATGGGATTACATTCCCCCGAAGACACAGGTTTTCAGCCCTGGAAGCTCAGGTTTATTCAGGTGGGAGGAGTATATTTGCACAATTAATACTCATGCACCAGTTGTGCCTATTCCTAGAAATGTCTAATCTGACTACAGTGATACATGCCTTAGCTTTTTTTCTATTTGGATTATTGAAACATTCTATATAATGCTACATTTGAAGAGTGTTTTTGAAGAGTCTTCTAAAACTTCAGTTGGTTCAAAGACTGCAGCCAGACTATTGATGGAGGATAATTATAATGAACATATAACTCATTTTGTACAACAACTCTACTGGCTGCCACTTCTTGTAGTTCTGGTTATAATAAATAAAGCCTTGTGTTATCAGATCAAACTTATCTGAAGGATCATATTCTCTGTATGAGGTTCTTCTCACCTTCTCACCCATCCTCCCAGGTACATCTGGTAGGAGCATAGAAGAGAGCATTCTCAGTGGCTGTTCCAAGGTTCTGGAAATTCCTCCTGGACAGGTTAGACTGGTGTCTTCCATGGTACATTCTGCAGGCAGGCAGAGATTTGCTCTGACAGGCCTTTGAAAACTAAATTTTGATGGGTAAAGAGCTTTTAATAAAGTACTATATTGTCTCTATTTGTTAGCATTTCTAGTAGGTATGTTGAAATGTGTTCCACTGTCGAACAACCCTTACTATCAGGAAGTTCCTCCTAATGTTGAGGTGGAATCTCTTTTCCTGTAGCTTGCATCCATTGTTCCGGATCCTGTTCTCTGGAGCAGCAGAAAACAAGATTGCTCCCTCCTCAATATGACATCCCTTCAAATATTTAAACAGGTCTATCATATCACCTCTTACCCCTTTCTTCTCCAGGCTAAACATTCCCAGCTCCCTAAGTCGTTCCTCATAGGGCATGGTTTCAAGACCCTTCACCATTTTAGTTGCCCTCCATTGGACATGCTCCAGTTTCTCAATGTCCTTTTTGAATGTGGTGCCCAGAACTAGACACAGTATTCCAGATGGGGCCTGACCAAAGCAGAATAGAGTGACACTGGCACTTTACAGACTGTCCAAAAAGGCCGGTCTGCCGGCACCTCCGTTTCTGCCAACGGGAAGCCTCAGCCTCCAAACGGCGAGGCTTCCCGGCAGCAGAAAAAGAAACCAGCGGATTCTTTTTGTGGTGTTTTGATGATGCTGCAAGGCATCAATGGCGCACTTGTGGCATCATAGGTGAGCCGTGACTTACGGACGCTAAGCATCCGTGACGTCAAAATGGCGGCACCCATGTGTAAAGGGCACCGCCATTTTGTACATGCTCAGCACATACTAAGGTTAGGGCATCCGGAAGGGACGCCCTTTTCTAACCCTAGTATGTGCCGAGCACGTACTTTTTGCCCATGGAGAACGGGCCACTATTACTTCCCTTGATCTAGACACTATATTTCTATTGATGCAGCCTAAAATTGCATTGCATTTTAACTTTGTATGTCTTAAGTATATGTCATTTTATCTGTTCTTGTTTTAACTTTAGTTGTTTTGAGTCCCAGGTTTAAGAAAAGGTGGGACATAAGGCACAAGTAAGCAACAAACAACAATATTTATTACATAATCATGGATCCCCAATATCACCTGGGAATTTGATTTGTTTGTGCAAAGAGGAACCAAGCAGCAGTAGGTCTAATGTAACATCAAAAGTTTTCATGGCTGGCATTCATAGTTTTTTTGTGTATTTTTGGGGCTATGTGGCCATGTTCTAGAAGAGTTTATTCCTGACATTGTGCTGGTCTCATTTTTATTACATTTCATAATTTTCATTACACTTAATTACATTTTGTATGTTTCATTTTCAATACATCACACCATAATCATAGGGGATCACTGATTTTTGGAGAGGAAGGACCTTCCTCTATTATCAGGCTGGCCTTCTTCTCAAGTCCCAGTTTGGTTGGCCAGGGAAGGCAGGCTCAACCATCAGTGCCTTAAAAGGACCTTCTCCATTTGATATGAATGGGGAACTTAAAAACATCCCTCCTCAGAGCACCATCCTTAGAAAGACTGTAATTTATTTCTCCCCTCCCCAGCTCACCTGTAGTGCATGTTGGTTGTTTGTAGATTGCTGAGGTACTTGGAATTATCTGGTAGCAAGCATAATGGTATGTTACAGTTGAGTGAACTAGAGAATTCTAATTACCTTCCCAAACTCCATAGCCAACAATTGTTCAGTGCAAAAACACCACTGTACTCATACTGCTTTCCTTTTAAAAACCTTAACCTTTAAAGGAAGTTTCAGCATGGAGCCAGATCCAGTCTGGGGATAGATCAACCATGTGCCCATTATTCCCAGGTCAGGGGACCTGTTGAGGCATTTAGGGATACATTCAATTCAGGAACTGCTTTATTCCATGTTAAGATGGAAAGCATTAAGTGAATTTTGCTCAACTGATTTTTGTTCAATTTCCCTTCAGGTGTTGCATCTCCCCTCCAGCAACCATGCCTGGTGTGGGTGAGTTTCCACTGATCAGTAGGCAAGTCATTGATGCTTGGATCTGTTCCTCATGTGCTCCACTCTACTATTGTTCCTAAAGCCAAAAGAGCCCTAAGTTACAGGCCAACATGTCTTTGTTTTGCATATACACTACTGTAATAAAAATGTTTTGTTTTTAGCCACATTACTGTCATCCAATATTTGTGTTGCAAGTTTGCTTCAATTTTTCTCCATGTAATAATTGTGTTCCTGCACCCCCACCCAGTATTCTCTGTTTGAATCTCTAGCAAGATTGTTTCTTCATCTGACTTCTAGTCAGACTAAACGATACAATTAGTATCTATTTAGAAGTGATGCTCTCTCAAGTGGTGCAAACACATGTGTTTATTTTGGTACAAGCTTTTTGCACCTTCTGTATCTTGCAAATTCACTTGTTTTATTCTGATTTGTAATCATAATTGGTCATCACTGCAAATCTGATTGTGGAGGCAGTATCACCTAGGAACACTCATTGCTGAAATGAAAATATGTTATCTGCAGGGAATACATTGTTCTTGTTGTTCTTGTTGTTCTTGTTGTATGCCTTTAAGTCATTTAGAACTTATAGTGACCCTAGCATGGCAACATTTGTTCAGAGGGAAGTTTGCCTTTGCCTCCTTCTGAGGGTGACAGTATGACTGCCTAGATTCACCCAGTGGCAGATTTTCTATTGCTGAGTGGGAACTCAAACCCTGGTCTCCAGATTCATAGTCTAATGATTCATACAGTCCAATGCTCAAAGTATTACACCTTGCTGGCTGAATATTTCCCTGTTAAGTCTAGATTTACCTTCAGAAAGAATGTATAATAAGAACTACAGTAATACAAGCTAGTAACCAATGCAAATATTAAAGTATCTTGAAATCTTAAATTTTGCAGGTTGTCAGGGTAATATGTTGAATAATATTTTAAACTTAATATTATAACCTAATATGTAGTTTTTTTTTATTTTACAAATGTATAATATAAGTTATTTATTAAGTACAGTGCTGTATATCTTGCAGACAGTTGCACAAAAATACAAGATTGTATTTGGGCAAAGGAGCAAAAACTGCTGTAGTTAGGTCCATTAACTTTGCTGGGTAATGCCAGCAGGTATATCTCTGAAATCTCCTATTTTTTTACATCAAAAATGATAAAATATGTAAGAGAGCCTTTGCTGCTTTTTACCAGTTTTCTATCCATTATAATTTCACATAAACTCAGCTGTGGATGCCGAGAGATACAGTCAAAAAAAGTAATCTTTCCAAGCTCTGAATTAGGTTGATGGTGTAGATATATTGTTGTTCTTGACCTAGGGCTCTGACATTCCCAGAGATACAATACACACACTACACAATAATAGTGCTACGATTCCCCTTACCTGCCAAGATTAAATTCTATGGAATCCCTGAATTTGTTGTTTGATGAAGCACTATACCTCTCTGGCTGAGATTTCTAAAATGCCCCTCCCCAAACTACAAATGCAGGGATTCCAAATGACAGAACCAATAAAGTGAAATCCATAGGATAAACAGCTAAAGTGAAATCATAGTGCTATAATTATCTAGCATGAAAGGGGTCACTGTTGAGGAGTTGAACCCCATGTTGAGGTACACAGTTATCATCACAACTGTGGAGCTTATCATAAAGCGAAAACCAGGGGGAAATGGGGGGCTTAAACAGTGAATATCCCAAGAAAAACTCAATATTGCAATTAACACAGAAACATTGCTATTAAACAGTCAATAAACAGCAACAAATCATTTTCGGGATTTCCCCATGAAAAATTTATTGCTGTTTATTGCCTGCTTAACAGTGATGTCGTGTGAAAATCTTAATTGCAATATTGCATTTTGCATAGGATAACAGCTGTTTAAACCCACAATTTTGCCTGATTTCCCCCATGTGATAAGGTCTTGTGTTACCTATTAAGAATGGTCTTCTCCTTTCCACTCACTTCCTTCTAGCTGCAGCTACAATATGACACCCACAAAGTTAACAGGGAGATTATGAAATGGCATGACTGGATCCCACCCTTCATAATACTGTAAATGTTAATCACCCAAACCGAGTGAAAATAAATGTTGTGAATGCAGTTCTAATTTTAAAATGGTTTTAAAATTAAGAAGATTAAAATCCCCATTTGATCGTGCAATGTAATTTTTCCTCTGTTTGATAAAGATTAAGAACAAGCTTTGGGTCTGATTATTCTCCAACTAATGTACATGCAAATGAGGAAGCAATTCCATCCATTTTTTAGAACTGGAAAAATATAAGGAGAGTTGATCCCCTTGTAGAAGTTGTAAGTCAACTTTCATAATAAAAAAAAACCTAGCAACTACTACAGGTATTTCTTGATTTTTGAGCGAAGAAATTGCCATAGTATCTTTAAAAAAAAAAGGACATGCTCTATGATTAATATAAATATATTTAAAATCCCATGTTAAGTACAGTAATTGTTTGTACATCTAGTAGTTTATACACTGACAACAGAGTAAAGCAGAATATTGAATTTCTGTCCCTCCATCAAAAACACTACTAAAAGCAAGATGTTTGCTGATGCCTGCCTAAGATAGGCAATATGCTGCCTAGTGGCATGTATTTAGCGATGCCACAGCTGAATGCATTTTTAGATTAATTTTCAGTTCATTTCTAATACAAACAATTTAATTTACAATTAGGATAATATACAGTCAATGTTTAAGAAATGGGAAGAGAGAAAACAATGAGAAGAAGGATGAAAGAGGTAGAAGAAGAAAAAGAAAAGGCAAAGAAAATGAGAATGAGAATGAAAAAGGGGGGGAAAAGACATACAGTAGGGCTCTGACACACACACACCCCATCATGGCCCTAATAAAATGGGAAAAAGAAACAAAAGTTATTCTACCATTACATGTGTATCTAAATAATCCTACCAAACTTACTAATAACTATAGCCACAGTTTATTACATCATCAGATTTTTTACTGCTCACAAAGTCCATAAATGGTTTTCAAAAAGTGTTCAGCTGGCTTATCCTCTAGAATCCATGTTAAATTGGCCTTTGGGCTAACTCAGCAACCTTAACAATTCACAGCTGAATGCATTTTTGAAGCTTCTCGTACTGTATTATTATCTTGACACACAGCTGCATGCTGCTTTCTCAGAAATAGAGAACTGAGGCAGGTGATGCATATATTGATTTGGAATAATGGGACCAAGTTCAGTGATGGTGCATAAATATCCAAATCACGTCACTGAGAAATCCTCAAAGTCAGTGCTGTAGTATCATTTCTACTGCTTGTCCCTATCCCTGAGACTCAGCTAGCACTTGAAATTGGCAGCTGTGGGAACTGCCAATCCATTCTGTTTCTCCTGGGCCAGAGGATGCTACATGATCAACTCATAGTAAATCCTCACTGTGTGTGTGCTCTTTTTTTAAAAAAGGAAAATGTTGTGTAGAGACTTTTTGCAAAAACTACAAAAGCTTCTAAGAAAGGACATCAGAATGCTTTCATGTGCGAGCAATTTGGTGGCATATGATCTTGATATGCTCAGACAGCCTGTTCTATTGAGAACAAGAAATTCTGCATGTATTCTCCATAGCCTAAAATTCATGTCAAGATGACAGGGAGCTTCCCAATTGAGTGTGTCATGTGTGTCAGGCCCAATCCCCCAAAATCTTACCCAAAGAGTGAAGATGAGAATTGGGATTCTGAAAGGCGCATTCCAGATTCTTTTAGGGTTGGGATTATAATTTCCAATTTAGAAACAAATTATTCTGTTAAAATCAATGATATCTCTGCCCTTTGGTAGTGATTCCTAGCCCAAACTTAGGCGGTTTACAGACCGCCAAATAGTACGTCATCAATACGTACTAGGGTTAGGAAGGGGCGGTGCTTCCGCACCCCCCTAACCCTAGTATGTATTGAATACGTACAAGATGGCGGCGCCCTGTTCATATGGGCGCCGCCATTTTTACGTATCGGACGCTGAGCGTCCGTACGCGTCTCGGGCGTTGTGACGTAGCAAGCGCGCCCCTGGCGCCTCGCTACGTCGCAAACGCGACTTAAAAAGAAGCTCCATTTTGGAGCTTCTTTTTCGGTCCGCGCGGGAGTCGGGCCGTCTGAAGGCTCCGGCTCCCCCGCGGACCTACTGGCGGCGGCGGCAGACCGCCGCAAAGCGGCGCTCTGTACCCCGCCTAAGTTAGTATAACAGATGCACAACTGCTGTTTTTCACTGACATTTTGCTTACCTTTCCTCATGGCTTAAACAAAACTGTATAGGATGTAAAATCTTTAGCCCTATTCATGATTTACTTGTGGATATAGAGGCCTGCCTGCAGAGAAAAAAGAAGCAGTGGCCCGTTACAGATGAGCATAAAGTACCGACTGAGTCCGTACTAGGGTTAGAAAGGGGTTTCCCTTCCGGATGCCCTTAACCCTAATACGGACTGAGTCCATACAAAATGGCAGCGCCTGTTCTACATGGGGGCTGCCGTCTTGACATAGTGGACGCTTTGCATCTGCACGTAGCACAGCACATATGACGCATGAGTGTACCATTGGCGCCTCGTGGCATCATAACTGCGCCGCAAAGAGAAGCGCCATTTTGGTGCTTCTTATTTGCAGCGGGAAGGAGCCATGCGGTTTGGATGTTGGGGCTCCTCCGCGCTGCAACCGGCAGTGGTGCTAGACCGCCCATTTTGAGCAGTCTGTAACATGCCAGTGTCACTCTTTTTGCTCCGCCTCAGTTTTGTAGTGGAACCAAGGCTTATAAGCTCAAAATGCTAGGATATGCAATATGAGTGATAATAATATAATGTGATTCTTATCCCCTTTTTCCTGATCCTGAACAGATGGATTGAAGCTGGATTGGGGCAAAGATGAACTGGGGCAATAGCAAAACCATGCCATGGCCCCTATCAGCTTTGAAGCCTGCCCAAATAGGAGTGGAATTGATCTGCTCCTGTTTGTGCTGGGAAAGCCATTTTTCCCAGTCCTGCTGCAACCCCAGGCCGGCTTCAAGATGTTCTGGTGGCATACGGTGTGTAATTGCCATGCCGCCGGAGCATCTTGAAGCCACCCACAGCTGGGTGGCAAGACGCCTTCCAGATGGCTTCAGAGCATGTAGTCTATAAATGCTGTGCTCCCAAGATGCCTGGAAGCAGACTTTAAAGGGCCATTGGTTTCGGTCCTTAGTTGCAATTTTCTCAGGCCTGTGCTTCAGAATTAGGTGCCAAATGCAAATAGGGCTTCAAGACTATACCTGTAGAATTGTGCTTTGTCCCAGGAAAGACTTTTTGTTTGTTTGTTAGTTTTATATTTGTTTTTTTAAAGTCAGAATTGTGCATATGCTCCTTACATAACTCCTTTACTTGTACAGTTAAATAGCATCGCCAAGCATGGTACCCTAAAACGTACTATACCAGGCATCAGCCATGTGGAGAGAAGGGAGTCTATTCTGCAGGCAATTCTGGCTGGGCCACCACCAACCCTCCAACTACTCATCTATAAGTCTAACCTTGAATTCTAGCCACAAATCAATAAAACAGCTATTGTATACTTGAATAAAGAGGGGGCAAATACATCACACATCATCCTAAAAGTGGTCATTTTAGAAAATGTCCCTATAGCAGATGTACAAACCACAAAAGGTCCAATGGGGGATATAGAGTTCACCACTCCATAAATTTGCATCCTCTGAGATCTTTTTTTTTTTTTTTTGAAATAACAGATCAAACATGTGTATCTCTATTTCAGAAATATCTACATGTATTTCAAAAAAGGAAAAAAAATGAAGGTCACCTATTTATCGCTTCCAGATCAAGAATGAGACACAGTTAAATCTAGTATTGTGTTTGCATGTAAAATACATAAGCAATAAATACACTTTATTGTGTTTCTTAAAACAAAAAGCTATATAGTATACCACACATGTACTGGGAACTAAAATCACAGAAAGACAGAAGTGAGAAAATTCAGCCCTCATACATATTTCATGAACCCTATTGAGAACAAGTGCTGCTAGCATGCAGTGCCACTGCTTGGCAAGGTGAAAATACCAGTGGGAATAATTGGGAAGACTATTCATATCCCAATGGCAAACCTTTCTCTCTCCAAAGCTCTAATTTTCTCTTTGAAAACTCTCAGTATCCTCATAGGCTGGGTTTTGCAGAGTGGACTTAAAAGATATGGTGACTATTTTCTCTCATGTTTTCTGTGGTGAAGTTTTCATGTTAATGCACCTTAACTTTGACATAAGGGTTACAGGTGGATATGTAAATTACAGACCTTTGTTCCCTGTCAGAAAGGATCAGCTTAATTGTAGTCAGAAAGATATGTATTTTTAAAGGTTTAATTTTGAATAATTTGGAGGATAGGTAAATTTGTACTATTAATGGCATAATAAGGATGTAAATGTCCACTTGTTTCATTCTTGCACATAAAAATGAAACATTTTAAAATGTTTTCTCCTCCAAATATGATTGTGATTCTGTGCATTTTAAATTATTTTTACATAAAACATTGTTGTTGTTGTTGTTGAAAAACATTTGTGTGTGCGCATGGAAAATCTGGAAAGTTAAAAATACCTGAATAGCTGAATATTTCACTCCAACCAAAGGACAAAAAGTCTTGCACAGTGGATTTATTTTTTTTAATGGGAGGGTGTGAAACCTTGTGCTGTGTCTGAGATACCTTTTCTCATAAAGGAGAAGAAAAATGGAGAAAATTATTTGCACCTCTACTGTATAATGAAAATTTAATTTTTCAGTTCAGAACCATCATGCTCTGAAGAAGGTTTCATTTTCCCACAGTTTCATAGAATTGAAACCTGGAATGAAGCTTAGATAGCTTACCTGAATTTCTCAGCACGATTCCCCTAATTCCCCATGAATGAGCAACCTATATGTTGTGATACTCTTTGAAGTTTTACTGGAAGTAATAGAACAAAGTTATTGGAGCATATATTTATCATATTTAAAGTAAGATGTAGCTTTGAGAATGCTTTGAAGGGGTTAACATCAAAATAGTTTCTGACTGAATATTCTTGCTAGGACCATTAGCACTTCAGACAAAGAGCTATTTCAAAGATAAATAATTAATTCTATTTAAATTCTGGGCAATCACATCAGTTATTTGATTGTTCCTTTTTGCACATATGAAGGGGTAAACTGTGATATTTGGAACACCTGCCAGAAAGATTAAAGCAGCTAAAGATCAGGAATGCATATTTCACAATTACTTAATTTAATATTGCTTTGAAACATTGTATAATATTATAATTAGATCCTTTAATTTATTCCAGTTATGATTACTTTAGTTAGATTTATGAACAGTGTAGTTGACATAACCTGCTCTGAAGCTTTCTGAAATTTGCTTGCTTCTCTAATTCGTTACAGAAACTGAATGTAGAAATGGTGTAAGACCCTGGGAGCTGGGATGAATAGTATAAAATCTAAAGAAGGGGGGTCCTATTATGCTTATAGTGATCTAGATGTGTTGAATTGAACATGTTAGTTGAGAGATGCTTTCACTATTTGGAGGAAGTACCACAAATTCTATATCAAATTTTCCCCTTCTGTTACAAACTGACTTAAGTTATTTGGAGTGACTTAAAGACTCACCAGTCCATAAATGTTAACTTATGGGGTTGATATCACTATGTGGTGAGCCTAAACATCATTTGGAACTGACAAGTTGAACAGTGAAAATTATTTATCTGAGAAAGACCAGTCAAATTAGAATAAAATAATTATAGATCATAGAGTTGGAAGAGACCACAAGGGCCATCTGATTCAATCCCCTGCCATGTAAGAATACACAATCAAAACAGCCCCGACAGATGAACAGTGGATGTTATCTTGGCACCTGCTTGTCCTTTATTGATGGATAAGTTTCAATTTGTGCAGCCTGAGGATTTGGACAGGATCCTTGGAGAAGTGAGGGTCACCATGTGCATACTGGATCCTTGCCCTTCCTGGCTTCTGGAAGCAGCCAGAGAGGCACTGACCAAGTGGGTAATGGGAGTGACAAATGCCTCACTGCTGCAAGGCAGATTTCTATCCTGTAAAAAGGAGGCTATGGTGAGGGCATTATTGAAAAGACCTCTCTGGATCCCACTATTTTGGATAACTATTGGCCAGTCTCTAATATTCCATTCTTGGGCAAGGTTCTGGAGCTTGTGGTGGCCTCCCAGCTTCAGAGGTTTCTGGATGACACAGATTATATGGATCCATTTCAGTCTGGCTTTAGACCTGGCTATGGGGCATAAACAGCTTTGGTCACCTTGGTGGATGACCTACAAGGAAACTGGATAGGATTTGTGTGCCCCTGTTGGTCCTGCTGGATCTCTCAGTGGAATTTGAAACCATTGTATCAAAAACCTCTGAGAGATGGTATCCTTCTGGGCTGCCTTTCTAGGATGGGACTTGGGGGCACAGTAATGCAGTGGTTCTGGTCTTTCTTGGAGGGTCGAACTCAAAAGGTGGTGTTGGGGAACTCCTGTTTGACTCCCTGGCAATTGGCTTGTGGGGTCTCTCAGGGTTTGGTTCTTTCCCCCATGTTATTCAATATCTACATGAAACAAATGGGAGAGGTCATACAGAGTTTTGGGGTGCAATGTCACCAGTATGCAGATGACACCCAATTCTATCTCTCCTTCCCATGTGATTCCAAGGAAACTGTCTCTATGCTGAACCAGTGTCTGCTGTCAGTAATGGACTGGATGAGGGCAAACAAACAGACTTATCCAGACAGGTCAGAGGTGCTCCTTGTCAGTCATAAGATAGATCAGGGAATAGGGGCCTTGCCTGTGTTGAATGAAGTTACACTCTCCTTGAAATCTCAGGCACACAGCTTGGGTGTGCTCCTGGACTCCACTCTGAGCCTGGATGCCCAGGTTTCAGCAGTGGCCAAGAGTGCATTTGTATAGCTTAAATGTGTATGCCATCTGCGCCTGTTCCTATGCCAAGGCAGCCAGACATTTGGCATATAATGAATAGCAGGGTGGTTTTTATGGAGCAGGTGAATTTTTAGTTTGCTTTTAACTTTTGTATATTTTTATGTGATTTTATATTGGGTGTACATGTTTTTAATTGTTTTGAATTTTACTGAGATGTTAAATGTTTTGTCTGTGAGCCGCCTTGAGTCCCTCCAGGGGGAAGGTTGGCATATAAATGAAATAAATAAATAAATGGACATCCAGTCTTGGTTTGAAAATATCCCAGGAAGAAGTGTTTGTCCCATAGTGTTTTAATTCAGTTTACCTTTGGATTAAATCTTAATTTGGGTGGCATCCTGATCTTATCATATGGTTTTTGCTGCCTAATTTGTCATCTAAATTCATCCTGGATTCATCTCCACTTCCAGAGCAACTCCTCACAGCTCTTTTTGGATCCAGGAGCTTTCTGGCTTGAGAAAATAGCCTGCGGAGTGCTGCTGGAAGTGGGGATGAACCCAGGCTGTATTCGGGCAGCAAATTAGATGGCAAAAACTATCCAATAAGATCAGAATGCTGCCGGATAGAGTTAAGATGAATTAAAATGCCATGGGATAAGCTCTGTACTGTCAGGAAATTCTTCCTAATAGGTTGAATCCATTGTTCTGGGTCCTATTCTCTAGAGCAGCAGAAAACAAGCTTGCTCCATCTTCACTGTGACAGCCCTTCAGATATTTAAACATGGCTATCATGTCACTTCTTAACTTTTTCTTCTTCAGGTTGAACACACTCAGCTCTCTAAGCCACTCCTCATAGGGCATGGAATTACTCCATACCTTCGTGGAAGTAGCTGTTTGCCATCTGTCATCTTACATAGACTGTCTGTATACAGACATTACTTTTTCTGTGTATCTTTTCAACATGTTCAATATAGGAGTTTTCCATTAATGTATTTAATCTATGCTTGGAATGGTTGGAATTTTATTCAGTCCTGCATTTCTATTATTATTTACTTTATTCACTTGTTATTTGCACAGACTATTGGTATTTACATGTGGTTTGTAGGTAAAGACCACAAAACAAAAGATTTGGGTTTTTAGTTTTTAAAAAACCCTAAAACTAAACTATTTGGCAAAAAAAAGCTTTTAATGGAGGTTTAGTGTTTTTGAGTTTATTATTTTATTGAATTATGTTTTCAGGCATCTTCCAATGCAGTTTTTAAGTTGTGTTTCTAAATAGCAATTTAGTTTGTGTTTTAACTTTTGTATTACTTTTCTGTTTTAACTTTTGTGTGAACAGGTTTTTTTAATTGCATTATGCTTTTAAAATATTGTATACCAACTTGGATCCTATGTTGGGACAAAGGTAGGATAATAAATAAATAAATAAATAAATAAGATGATGTAAGTGAAATAAGGGCATTTCCTGAAGAACTTAAGGCTTGGGGAGACCCATGTGCTGCTGAATCTTTGGCAATGTACTATAAGCACTGGGAAGGGGGGTTAGTATATTTTGCTTCATCTTTTTGAAGAAATGTTTTCAATTAGGTGTTAAATACATCAAACAAATAGTTCAAAAGCAGGTACTGGAATCCTATTGTCCCTTGTAAGCTGGCATGGATATTGAGTATTCTTTTTTTAAACCAATGACTGATGACAGCTTCATTTTAAGAGACAGTTTTTCCATGCTGTTCCTAATTTGATGGATTTCTCCACTGAAGTTAATTTAAAACCTTCCCTGACACACTTCTCAGATGGTTCATTTTTTATTTAAAGCAACTCTCAAAGTTCTGAAACCAAGGTATAGTTTGTGGGAAATGGAATTCCTTCATTAGTGAACAAATTTAAATATATAGCTGTAGAGGAGGGGAGCATTTATACAGGCTCGTATTTTAATTCCTGGTTCAATTTAATATATTGTCAGAGCCCAGGAAGATTTATTATCTAAAAAAATGAAATTATTATGTTCAAATAAGAACGTTGGAAACTGATTTTTTTATGTGTAAAGTTGAAGTGAAGGACAGATCAGACTTGATAGAAAGGAGAATCAATCTCTTGCATTTGAACTAATTTTCAGTAGATATGGGGCAAAATGGTTGTGATCTCAATGACCATGGCATGAATCTTACAAAGAAATGGATCTTTCTAACTTAGACAAAGAAGGAGATATACTGATTACATCTCTTTGTTCAGTCTGAGTATTAAAGACAAAAGTGTCTTTACTGAGTGATGGAGATCCAGTGGCCTAGATATTGCTGGATTCCAGAACCCATTACCCCTACTACCCTGACCAAAACTGAGGGATAATGTCACAGTTCATCAATGCCTGGAACAAAACAGTTTCTGTTTTATTTCTAGTTACTCTTTATACTATTTATTTATTTATTTCATTTTTATACCCCCTTTCTCCCCAAAAGGAGACCCAAGATAAAAGCCTCTTTAAAATCCAGTTTAAAATAAAATAACCTAGTTAAAATAGTATAAAATTAAAATTAAAAACATATAAATAATCTAAAACACATACCCCATATAAAAGCAACCCTATCATGGTTTAAAAGAACCTGCTTGAATAAAAACATTTTTACTTGCTGCTGAAAGGTCAGCAGGAAGGGGGCCAGTCTAGCCTTCTGTGGAAGGGAGTTCTAGACAGTGGAACAGCTCTCTCTCATGTTCTCAACAAGAGAGCCTGGAATGGTGGTGGGACCTAAATAAATCTTCTTCTGAAGATCTTCTGGGTCTAACAGGTTCATATAGGGAGATACGTTTTTTTCAAATAGCCTGGATCTAAGCTGTGTAGGGCCTTATAGGTCATGACCAGCACTTTGAATTGTGCCTGTAAATGAACCAGTAGCCAGTGAAGCTGTTACAACAAGGGAGTTGCGTATATGCTCCCTGTAACTGGCCCCAGTCAGCATTAGGCTGTAGTGTTTTGAACCCGCTGAAGTTTCTGGAAAGTTTCCAAAGGTAGGCCAAAGTAAAGTGCATTGCAGTAGTCCAAAAGGGATGTAATCAAGGCATGTGTCATCATAGTCAAATCTGACATCTCAAGAATGGGTACAGCTGGCACACTAGATTTAGCTGTGCAAATGCACTCCTGGCCACTGCTGAGACCTGGACATCCAGGCTTGTAATGAAACTTGTCATGTATAACAAGGATCCACTGTAATAAAGGTCCTTAAACACTACCAATGAGCCTGTTTATTTCCCATTAAAATTTCTTGAAATTTTGATATTTAAGAATGCTTAAGTAGAGTGTGAATGGTGACTCTGACTATCTCGTTTATCCACAATCACAAATTGGGTATCAGGTGTTCAGACTATTATGGAGCATCCAGACAGAATCCAAATTTAGTGGACAAGTGGCAAAAACCCTCAGTCTAAGAGATGGGGTAGATAACCACTCCTGTTTTTAGACACTAGGCTGAACTTGAACACTTAAACATAACAAAGCCTGCCTGCAATAATTCTCTCATTCACCACACCCAACACTAAAAGGGATGAATAAACAAAATTAGTTCAAGTTTATACACACATACATGCACAAATGGAAAATTAGCACTGGTTGAGTACTGACGTATAAAATACATAATTTAATTTCCAATTTGTAAACCACATACTTTTTGTTCCATCTGGAACAAATTACACTGTGTTCACTCACCTTTGTCTATTGTTTCTTCTCATACAAAAAGCCATATTCCTAGTCATGTAACCAAAAGCATATAATATAATACTAAAATACTGTTGAGGAGGAGTAGTACTGGAATAACTTCCTAACAATTTTTAGGGATTGTTAATTATGGATTCCATTTACTTTGGCTGTGGATATGTCTGGCAAAATACAGAACTATCTGGGAGATGTTATAAATGATTTTTTATTACAAGTTGTATTTTCATCAAACATATTACTTTGTGCTGTGCTTTGATATGCTAGCTACAATGGACATTTTTAGCTGCACCAAAATTGTCTTTCAAGTTGTACTACAATACTTGGAGTAAAATGAAAAGACCAAAATTGCAAGGACAGTCCAAGCATAGAATAATGCTTGCCATACAACCCCAACTGATATTGGAAAATTATATAGTCATATGAAGTGTAACCAATGAAATACCATTCAGGGATCAAGTCAACTATATAAAGAACAATGCAGAGAGGTTGTAGAGGTTTATAATTATTTCAACAGCTGTGTATCTGTGAAACCATATAAAAGAACAACGAACGAGTAAACCACACCCTATAGGTAGTCAGGCTGGATGGGGCTGATGAGAACCTGCAAGTCTCCTCACTTACCTGAGTCCCAATATGCATTTGGTGAGCCAGACATTAGGGATGGCAGTTGATGTCATTCTCACAGCTGTTTTGTGGTTTGGTGCTACTGAGCAGTGAATATTTATCTAAATTGCCCCTCTCTTGTGACAGTTTTTGGCACTGGGATGTATCTTTGAGGGGTTGGATATAGCTTGCATGGTCATCTCCTGATTCTGGTGTTTCCCTTTAACTTTGGCATGAAAATCAGCTAGGGTGAACCCAGATTGGAGCGTGTTGCATCTGCTTCACTCCAAATTGAAGGACGACCCACAAGATGAATGGAACCAAATTCAGTGCAGTTTTAGAGGAAAACCTGTTTCAGTCTGCAAGGGAGCTGGGCCAAGGGTAGAAGTTGATTTTCCAGCATTAAAATGACCCTAATCCTCCAGCACCGGAGTGGTTTAAAAACATATCTTAGAATAGCCCAGTCAAAGCCTATACCACTATCAGTTTGAGAACCTGGAGGAAGAACTGAAAGTTGATATTCACTAAAGGTTCCCATCCAACCTGACAGAGCTGGAGCAATTTTGCCAAAAAGAACAAGCAAACAATATTGCAGGATTCAGATGCACAAGGCTGATAGAGACCTACCTAAGGCATTTCACAACTGTAATTGATAGTAAAGTTGTTTCTACTAAGTATCAAGTATACAAGGGGTGAATACTTATTCCACCAACAAGTGAAAATGGTTTCTGTTAAATTTTAAATATTTTACACCTTCAAAGCACTGATTATTTTGTGTACATCAAGTTATAATGATGCCAGTTAAATTTATTTCAGTCCTAGGTTGTAACAATAAAATGTGGAAAATTTTAAGAAGTGAATACTTCTGCAAGGCATCTCTTTCTCCTCACCATCAACTCAGAAGCAGAAATGACTAAGTATATCTTTACCTAATCAGCCAGCTTCCCCCCCAAATTCCTTATGTGAACCATGTATTCCTTTATTTCCCCCTCTGAGTTTATGCCAGGAAAGGTGAGCCATGTTATTCAGGTTAACAATGGTCAAGCTGAAAAGTATAACAAAAGGTTACCTCATGAATGATACAGAAGGAATAAATTTCCTAGAATCAGAATGACCCAAGCTTAATATTTGAATAAATCTAGCACATATTTTCATATGCTCTGAACTGTGTTTATGAGATTGAGGGAACAATAATAAGTCAAATATTATTAGGCATAGGTTTTCACAGTAATAACAAAATGTAGAAAGTCAGAATAAATCTTGCTAGACAAGACTGTAAAGCTGCTGTGACAAAAAATGGATCAAGGGACCACATCAAAGACAGGCCAAAATAAAGCTGCTTCAGGTCACCTTGGAGGTATGCTGTTTAAATGATGCATGTGTCCTAAGACGCTGAAAACCACGCCAAAGCCATGCTTCTGACCTCTTAAGATGTGTGTGTCATTTAAACAGCATACTTCCAAAATGACCCGAAGCAGCTTTATTTTGGCCTGTCTGTTCGGGCCTTGAGTTCACATTTTATCTAGTAACCATGGTAATTGTGTAGTGGATGGGGTATGGATTATAGTGACCTGAGTTCAATTCTCTAGTCAACATGATGTGACTTTGAGCCAGCCAATATCCCTTACCCTAAATTCTCTTCTAATACTGTAATGAAAATAATGTGTGATAACCACACCTATGCTGAATTCCTTACAAGAAAGATAAGGTATGAAAATAATAAATAAACATGAAATATCTGCTCAAAGTTCCCGCTCTAATTCTCTACCATACTGTACTTAGTATGCCACCTACCTTATATGAGTGATGAGAAGGTTTGTTGATGGTATGAAAAAGTCATCCACTCTGTCAAATTGCTTCCCCACAGGTTGAGTGTGAATAGTATGATGAGAAACACTTCCACTGGCCTGGGTTATCACCTGGAGGACATATTGCAGCATTACTCACATGTCTGGATATCTTAATTGTTCTGTAGAATCCATTGTGTTTGATTAAATTATGCTAACATAACACCATGTAGTGACGAGGAAACTGATCACAGTCTTTTAAAATACTTTTGACAAAATTGCAATGAACAATCCCTGTTTTTGTTTTTGGGTTCCCCCCCCCCCCCTTTGGTTTAAAATACAATACAAATAATATTCAGAGTGGGGTATATAATTCATGTTATAAAGATGTGTTGACCTCCCTCTGACAAAGGTTAACAAGACATACTAGGATTCATTTTGGTTTTAAAAAATTGTAAAATGATTGTGTCATACAATATAATCTAAATAAGTAAATTTCACTTTAGAGTAATTTTAATACTACTGGTTGTTTAAGTAGCAACATTTTGACAGGACATAAGATGGATATATGAGCCTACAATCCAGTGAAAAGATTATTAGAACTCTTTCAGTATATGCAAAAGAAGAAATAAAAGGGCTTATACCTGTGCACTCAACCTTTTGCTTACATGGACAGATTTAGTACAGGTATCTGATACTATGGCAATTTCCAAGGGATCGCCATATTAATCCGCTGTCACAAAAAAGAGTTCTGTAGCAAAGTAAATTTATACCAGTCTATTATGACATGGATTTTTGTGGATTATAGCACAATATATGCATAAAATATTAACTGAAATGTCAGGTGCATACACACAATCCACCCAATGGTGGTAGGATTGTTGACAGTGAGGTCAAAAGGAAATAAAGTGCAGAAAATACAGACACTGTTAAATTGTTAACCCTGGTCATCCACAAAACTGTCTCTGTTAACAAAAATATCCTTACTAAGGACATTTATGAGAGTAAGCATGATGTAGTGATTTGAGTATTGGACTGGGAGACCAGGGTTTGAATACCTGCTCAACCATGGGAACCTATGGGGTGATCCTGGGCAAGACACACTCTCTCAGCCCCAGAGGAAAGCAAGAGGGCAGGGAACCATCTAATTAAATAATAATAATAATTGTAAGCTGCTCTGCAAGTCTTTATGGCTGAAGGGTGGGGTATAAATACCATAACTAAAATAAATAAATAAGTCAGAAATGACTTGAAGATACAGTGCACCTGCATCATATGTGGCTTTCAGCATATGTTGAAAGCCATGTGGGAGCATGCATGGTGCAAGGGGTGGTGCATATGCGCCACCACGCCATCATGTGCATGAGCCCCATTCACTTGAATGGGGCTTGAGCATGCACGGTATTTGGCTTACACGGGGGGGGGGGGATCCAGAATGGATTCCCCCCGTAAGCCAAGGGTGGACTGTATACAAAAGCAAGAGGCATTTCCAGATAAAAAGTTTCTTCACCCAGACAATTGGAAGAAAAACTGTTCAGTAATCCCATCTCTTATCCCTTAATAGATTCTGCATGGTAGAAAACTAGAGAAAAAACAAATAGAAGAAGAAGTGGGAAAACAAGAGAGAGTGTTAATACTGACACTCAGGTGAAAGAGAAATTTGAACCCCTAGTGATATTCAATGGATGAAGCAGGTTGATGCTATGTTAAAAACCTCCATTGGAGCCACTAGGTCAGGCTAGTAGCACCATCTCCATTTCCTGTGATATTTTTAGTAGACATATTAGTGCTTAAGTAGTGGATATGTGTCTGGAGATGGCTCAGCATGTACAAAGAAATACTAAAAGAATAAGCCTTGGATTCAAGTACTTGTAAGTAGAAGAAACAATAGAAAAAGAAGCCCTAATTTTTTAAAATCTAAATAATCAAAAATTTAAATATTGATGGTTAAAACTAACTAAATAAAAAACCTAAATAAATTTCCAGAGAGGTAAGCAAATGGCAAACCATAGTTCAGTACAGAAACAATAACCTTTTTCAGGAGTTAGGTCTAAATAGAGGATTTCAACTCAAAACCTCGTATGAGGTTTGCCTTAGGGTCACCATAAGTCAGAAATGACTTGAAGGCACAAACAACAAAAAAGGCCATCATACTTCCAATATTTGCTGCTCCACTCTTTCTGTACTGAGTGAAAAGGCTTGAAGTGGGCTTCTCTGCATTTTGGTTGAATGTACTGTACTTTCCTTAAACAGTAGACCTGTTTTAACAGGAATTTCAGGAGTGGACAGAGAGAAGCCAAGACATGCAAATATTTTGTGAGCAGGGCCAGAGCACATGGCCCCATGTCCTCTACATGAGTTGAATTTTTATGTTTAGGTGCAATGCCTTCACATGCCTAATGATATACAGATGAGTAGTTCAGGCTTAAGTACTGCAGCTGAATGTGCGTATGTGTGGAGCGGGACAGACTGGTAAAATTGAAACTAGATAAATTATCCATTTTCCACACGGAGTCTTAATAACCAGCAAAAAATTTAATATGTCTTTAACCTAACATATAGCTTGGCTCAGAGATTTTGCTGCAGTGAGAAATACTGGTGATGCTATCATACCTAGGTCACTGCTGCTGAATTATAGCAGTTACAACCTATTATATATGCAATTATATAGACACTGTGTACAACTGTAATACAACAGCTGGTTCCATTTGGACCCAAAGACCTTTAAGATAGGAAAAAAGTTAATTATCTGTTTTCCCTTCCACCTCCTGCATGTTATGTATTCCTTTGCCAATAACAGCTTTACCACTGTTGCATTTCATTGAGAGATAGTGACTGATATTGTTGTCACTGGGCTGACACCTATATGGCATTTGGGACCTGTTCATTATGGCAGCACAATCTCAATGGCTGTGGAATTACACTACAGACTACCTCAAAGCTTTCTTTGCCATGATAGTAACTCATGGAGCTGTATCAATATTAAAGCAATTATTTGCTGTTAGGAAAGGTTTTTCTTGCCCATTTTGCCATAAAATCCATATAAATATGTTGAAGCATTGTTCAATACCTCTGCAGTTTGTGGAATGCTTAACGCTCACTGGAGGATTTTATGGGCTACCAAGTCATAATCAGTAACAATATAGAACAGTTCATATTCCAAAAATATCCCACCTACAAAGCAAGATTTTCTTTTCAGCTCAATCAGGTTGATAGTTACAATTTCTTCTGAAACAAATGATACAGAAAAACAGCCAACTGCAGCAAATCCATCCCGGGAAAAATACAAATTATCCCCAAACTCTAATAAAGAAGGTTTTCTGAATCAGTGAAGCACTACTTTGTTTAGGGTCATTTGGCTCTTTTGTCATAATGCAATCTTCCTTAGAGATACTGAGTAGTTTCCAAAATAATACTTATCAAAATATTTTTTATTAATTGGGTCATCAATGACTTTAATGAAAAAAATATTGAATGTACTGAGTGCAATAAATTTTAATGTGCAGAATATTAACTAATGTATTTGTGTACCAGCAAGTCCTCTCTCATTGGGTGGGCAGATCTGAGATGTGAAGACCTTTCACACACAAACAGAGAGAGAGAGAGAGAGAGAAACAGGCCCCAGGTTTGCTTGTTTTATGATCTTTCTCAGCAGTACTAGTGTATTCACCCATATGTAAGTCGACCCAAGATTTTAGTGTCAATTTTGGGGCATAAATTTCTCAGCTTATAGTCGAATATATACAGTAAATCTCTGAAATGAAAAGACTCACCTGTAATGTAGGAGATTTTTTATCAAAGCTTCCCCAGCTAAGCACCCATACTTGATCATGTGATCTGTCATAGTGAAGTTTCACTGGAACTGGATCTGTATTTACTGCCTAAACAACAAGAAGAAATTTAGAATATTAAGAACTTGTAAAATATGAAGAAATATAGTGTCAATATTAGAGTTAGCAAAGAAATTAGGCACAGATGAAGCATTCTCAATGCTTTCATTATTAGGCAGTTGACAAGAGTTGAAGTCATTCTGATTAATTTGAAGCTGGAGCACTTCTGCTCAAACAGTGATCTTTGTCCATTATTTGAACAACGTGCCAACATATGCATGTTCATTCTGCACCTAATTAAATTGCATGCCATAGCCTAGCTATTAGAAAGCTTGAAGGCAGGCAGGGGTTTTTTTTACGCTTCTTGCCACATTTTAAGTTTCTTAATTAATTTTAGAGCATGTTTTTGTTTAAATTATACAGTGAAGAGAAAAATATAGAAACTATTGACCAGGGATTTATTGGGAAGATATGCATCCTTCTCTTATTAGTAAAATGAAGAATTCAGCAAGCAGGTACACAAATAAATGCATTGAGAATTAAGTATGAACAGAGAAAGAAGCATATAAAATACTGTCCACAAAGTGATAATTTGGAATATATGTATTTGTTGTTGTCAACAGCCTTCAACTCAACCCTGACTCATGGCAAACCTGTGGATGAGACACTTCCAAACCTCCTATCATATACCTGCAGGCTCAGGCCTGTGATCTCTCTGATGGAGTCTAGCCATTTGACATGCTGTCTTCTTCTCTTTCTAATTTCCTCTACTTTTCCTAGCATTATTGTCTCTCTTGATGTGTCCTCCCTTCTCATGACATGGCCAAAGTTTAACACCCTCAGATTCATCATCTTTGCTTCCAGGGACAGTTCAAGCTTAAATTGTTCTAGGACCTATTTGTTTGTCTTTTTAGTCATGGCATTCTCAGCATTCTTCTCCAGTACCACATTTTACATGAACTGATTTTCTTCCTATCTGCTTTAACTCTCCATCTGTCACATCTGTACATGGTTATGGAGAATACAGTGGCTGGGCTGATTCTAACTTTAATGCTCAGTTGTATATTTTTATACTTTAAGATCTTATCTAGTTCTTTCATACCTGCCCTTACCATTCCTAGTATTTTTTTCTTTTTTTAAGTACAATCTTCATTTTGGTCAATATTTGGAAATCTTTAACTATTTTGATTTCTTCATTATCTAGGTTGAATTTATGTTTTTTTAATGTATTTTTTTCTTTATGTTTGGCAATAACCATGTCTTTGCACTTTCTTCCTTCATTTTCCTTAGTTATTGTTCCAAGTCTATGAGTTTCCCTGCTAGTATTATAGTGTTGTTTTCATATCATAGATTCTTGATATTCCTTATTCCCATCTTCAGTTTTAGTTTTAACCTACTATTCATATGATATTTTCCACATGAAAGCTGAACAAATAGGATGATAGAATGCAGACTGACCCCTTTGCCAGTTGGGAACCATTCCATATCTCCATATTCTGTTCTAACAGCAGCCTCTTGTCCCTAGTATAGATTTCTCATCAGGACTATCAAATGTGGTGCATTTCCATGTCTTTGAAAGTGTAAAAGATTTCCACAGCTTTTCATGATCTATACAATTGAAGGCTTTGCTATAGTCTATAAAACACATGGTGATTTTCTTTTGGCATTCCTTCATGTACTCTGTTAATCATTGCATGTTTGCAATGTGGTCCCTTGTGCCTCTTCATTTCCTGAACCTCACTTGCACCTCTGGGATCTCTCTTTCTATTTATGGTTGGAGTCTATGCTTGCATGGGAAATTAATTCTATGGTCCTATAGTTACTGCAGTCTTTTGTGTCTCCTGTCTGTCTGTCTCTATCATCCAATATTTATATTTTATATTTTTGTATTTACTACATTACTAATAGTTTTTCAATGACTTTTAGTTTTTAATGTAACATACAGCCTTGGGTATAGAATCTGCCATGAGTTCCTATGTTGATCTTTGTATGTTTTTTTTTTAAAAAAAAATGATGTACCTTTAGATGGTTTCTGTTTTGCTTGTTGATTTTGTTCTCAACCATAGTTCTTCCATAACTTACTCATATACAACTGTCCAGATTATTTTCTTATTTGTCTTCTTACATTTTAAGGGTTGTTGTTGTTTTTTTTTTTGTTTTTTTGTTTTTTTTGGTTTTGCATTATTGTTTTCACATTTTTAAGTCTCCTTATTATGAAATAGAGAAGCACAGCTTGTTTATCAGTTTGACAAGACATGTACCAGCTGGCCAATTAAGTGAATCTAATTTAAAGTAATGATGTAGATCTCTTGATAATGTGCTAATGGATAGTTGAGACCACTGGTGATGTTTAACTATGCTCTGGAGATGTTACAAAAAGCTTCTGTTTTCATGAAATCAAAGCCTACTTTTCCTCATGTTCAGACAAAGTTGAGGCCCTCTATTTACTACTCATTCCTTTTCTTTTAAAAACTCATTTGGTAAGGCCTACAGCCTTTCATGGCTGGATCAATCACTGCACAACTGGAAACTATAATATTTCAAATACCATCCCATTGTTGGTCCTATCTTAACTCACAAGAAATATGGCCCTTACAAAATTGGACATGACGGTTTGATCGCGATCACTGGATCCTGGAACTAGAGATCTAAACATTTCCAATTAATGGCCAATTCCTAAATTAAGTCATGATATAGATCTGACTCTTTCATTATTTCTTTGATGCACTTATTTTTGATATGCAATTCACATTAGGACGATAGGCCATGCCATTAAGGGAGGATGGGGCTTTGATACCCTCCATGAAGAGACCAAAATTTTCAATATAAGCAAGGTCCAATAGAAGGTCCAAGCTGAAGTATGCAATGGGGCAGTCAGTATATGAGGACAGTACACCGCCCATCCTTCCTCTTTTCCATGAAGCAGTCCACCCTCCTGCCCTAAATGCAGTATGAACTTTGCTGATCACTTTGGCGCCGGGTAGGACTTTTCTCCCCTTTCCCCAGGGTTTTTTGCCTACCCCATACTGTGTGCCAGGAATGGTAGTTGGCTTTGAGTGGCTGTTAAATAGGTTTCACTGGCCCATATGGGGTTAAAGGACTGTTTGGCAAACACCATTGGCACCCCTTTGGTGTGAAAGGTTAGGTTCTTGATCAGGTTAGACAAGTCAAGGGATGTGGAGTTGTGAGAGAACCTGCCTTTGGGGTAGACATGGGGGTTTTGCTCAACCTTACAAATTCGAGGGAGTTTGGGGGAGAGTGCTTTATATTTACCTTCCTAGGACTGGCTGAGGATGCAATCTGAATCATTGGATTTACCTCAGGGTTCGGTGTTTGTGCCCAAAGGAAAGGCTGAAGAGGAAGTCTAGGATTGACATCTGGCTTAAGCTGGACCCACACCAGGCTTTTCACTTTAATCAATATGCTCAAAGTTTGAAGTTAAGGTTGAAGTTCAAGTGCTTAGCTTTAATTAGATTATAGGTCAAATAAATGGCCCTTTATTCATCCAATTTAGGGGTCTGGTCTTGTTATTTCATGGTTAGGTATCAGTGTTCTATGGTTATGAACCACTCCCATATAAAATAGGCATTCACAATAACTAATCTCAGTCATTGTACTATTATGCCTATACTTTTCTCCACTACATCTGCAAATAATGAAGAAGGCTCCTTGATTTTGTTTGAAAGTAGTGCAAAATTGCACCAGGAGTGGGATCATAAACTGTTTTGAAAGGGTTACAGAAAGTCTGTAAGCGTGCTATTCCCATGCAGCCTATTTCAACCATAACTTTGTTCTTCCTTTCCTAAAGCCATAGGCTAATTGCAGTCCTTAGTCACCACTTGAATAGATCCATCAA
Source organism: Sceloporus undulatus (assembly GCF_019175285.1). Lineage (NCBI taxonomy): Eukaryota > Metazoa > Chordata > Lepidosauria > Squamata > Phrynosomatidae > Sceloporus > Sceloporus undulatus. Next base: position 140,526,790 of record NC_056526.1, on the reverse strand, counting down.
ATTGCTGTGATTTACATAAGGGCTGGCTTAACAACTCTGAGTCATTCAAGAGAGGGATGGAAAGAATATTTGAAAATAGTTTTAAAAATGGTTGAAAAGCATAAAATCATGGAATTGGAAGAGATCACAATGACCATTTAGTCCAACCCCCCTGCCATGCACGAACACAGAATCAAACCACTCCCCAACAGATGGCCATCCAGCCTCTGGTTAAAAATGTTGTAAGATATTGACCCCACCATATTTTCCAAGTGCTGAAAAACCCCGAAGAGAAGAAACCTGAACTGATTAAAGTCTTCACAGTTCAGGACTTATTCTGTAAAAAAATCATGGTTGATTTTGGTATTAAGCAGCATTTCCTGTACAGGAAATGACATTTTCTACATAGGAAATGATATTTCAGTGCAGCAATGTCAATTCCTATGCAGAAAATGCAGCTTTCTGCACAGAAAAAAACAACCCTATAATTGAGCACTTAATCTACATAAAATTCACACATGGTTGATTTGCATAAGAAAACAGCTTTTTTGATGCAGAAAACTGCATTTTCTGTGCAGTGATTAATACTGAATTATTATATTCCTTGAATTATTTTTTGTGTAGATAATGCTGTTTCCTGTGTATAAAATGCTAGGGAAGGGGTTGTGCGAAATTACCATGCACAAATTTTGCACAAAGTTAGTCCCAAACTGTGAATACCATTGGGAAACTGTAGTTTTAGAAGGTTTTCTTGCAGCAGGAAAGAAATTACTGAAATTACTCATTGTTATTTACTATTTGGGATTAACAACTGCACCTAGCCTCATACTTTTACTGGTAAACAAATTTCACCAGCACATCTGAGGTTTTCCACTTTTGCAGTCTGTAGTGACTGTTTTAGTTTTGATTCATACAGATTCTAATTTTATTTTATATTATTTTAATTGCAGGTCATCCTGAGTGCTGTTAGCTATCAGGCAGCTAATAAATTAATCAGACCAACAAATTAAGAGACATCATAGAATGTCTAAAGCAGTGTACGTCAAGGAGGGGGTGATGCTCTGAAACTCAATTTTACATGCATGCATTTATAGGCCAAGAAGATCACTCCTTGTAGGACTATTTTGGGTTGTTTTCCAAGGGAGTTGTGAATTTTTCCAAGTGAACAGAGAGCAAAAGATATGCACCTTCTGAATAATGTGCATATTTGACTTCTTGTACTCTTCTACACTTAGACATGCCAGTGATTTGGAAAGGGAAAGTAAATAGTTTTCATTGAACTAGACTAGCTGAGAATCTAAATGCTTCATATACAGGACATACATATTTAAAGATTTTATGTCTATCTCCAAGAAAAAGTGCTGAGATTTGCAAAATGGATACAGTAACATATTACTACTCAATAAGAAGATCAGGATTGTTTCTATGATATTACAAATTATGCTGAGCCACCTCTTTTACTCAAACTGTAAGAGTACTTCCCATTAGTTATACTTCAGTGCTGAAATCTCAATTATAAAATGGCAGAGACAAATTATATTTTTTCCTATGGAAAACAACTTTTTGTAGTTTTATAGTACACTCTATCATCCCAGTTTTTTTAAAAAAAAAAAATTGCACAAGCATTACAGTTTTTCTCTATGTTTTCCTGTAAAATATTTAGGATAACAAAATGCAAGGCCCTTGATGCTTCAAGAGTGTTTAGTTAACTCTGTTGGCTCCATTCTACAGAATCCTGGGTTTTGTAGTTTAATAAAGAACTGAGAACACTCTGCTGGAGAGTTTCAATGCTGTAGTTCTGGGTAGTTCAGTGGAGATGTCTAGCAGGGGATTCAAAATACCTCACCAAACTTTTTTAAAAAACAGGATTCCTTAGTATGGCACTCTCACAGTCGAAATGGTGTCTATCTACTATAACTATGTAGTACTGGCACAATTGTGTAGCTATTTGAAAACCATTGCAACAAGACTAATGTGATAAAACTCTTAAATCAGAAAGAATAGTTTTATCATATACTGTATTATTATTTTTTTAGCATTCTTCTTATTATTTTTATTTTAAGTATTTCTGTATTTCCTTCCAGCTCACAAGGGCTCCTGAGGAGATGAACAAATAAAAGCTAATTAAAACTATAAAAAGATAAAACTATTTTTAAAATGAGAACGTTTTAACCAGAATATTTTTAACACTACAATGTCCATCCAAAATAGTTGTGCATATGGAAAATCTGTGTTCTGATATAGAACATTCAGACAGCACAAGGGCTATGGACACTGTCAGTTTCAATTTCAAGAGTTTCAAAATGGCCGGAGGCATGTGATGACTGCCAAAATATTTATAAGGCTCAGGCATGAAATGACTATTTATCTCCCACCTCCTTACACCTGCCTCTTCGGACCAGCCAGCAACACGGCTCCATTCCCAGTTATATCAGACCAATTAGCATGGCCAGGCAATATGAAGTACAACTTAAGGTACTTATCCTTCCATCTCCACACCAATTCTCTACCCCTTGAGATACAAACAGCAACTCTGGGAACAGAAATCACTGGGACTGATATACCAGGTTTCCCTCAAATAGGAAGTAAGTAAATATTATGAACTATACATTCATTGCCTTTTATTTATGGCACATGGCCAGCTCATACAAACAGCAAAAATTAGCAATCACAAATAATTCAAGATACTAATCCCAATAATAAAAATAATGGATGGCATCCTGATGTATTATATTCCATTAAAATACATATATGTTCATAGCTTAGAAAACTAGATCCTAAATGTTCAATTATGTAATTAAGTTGGGAAGGATGACAATATACTTAAAATATAACTTTAACATATTTGTTTATAAGCATAATCTTTTAATAACTATCTCCTACACCATTGTCATCCTAGGGAGGATGATCAGCTTAACAAGGTTATAAAACATTTCCTATATAATATAGACGGGATGGGATGGGATGGCTCAGGATACAAATAACAGTTGACAAATAAATAATAGTTGGCTTTCAGTACAACAGTTATGAATTTGTAACCTAGAGTTATGGAACCATAACTGCTCTTTATCCAAGAACATTATGCTGGATCAGGTAAATGAGGTAAATTCAGCCTCCTCAGGGCACAAGGAGGAGGATGTTTCCAGCCCTCTCTCATCTGTGAATGAGATTACAGCAATCAGAAGCAGGATCTCTGTCACAAGTCCTTGTCATAGGCTCACTTGCTGGTGGGTGGAGGTTGGAAATATCATTCGTCTTGTGTCCTGATCAGAAGCTGAAAGGAAGGTGATTGAACTTGATGGCCCTTGAGGTATCTTTCAACTCTATGATTTTATCTTTGTCCAATCTGGCGGCTGGGTGGAGCATGTTGGGCCAGGAAAAATTACTTAGTTGTGCAGATTTCAGTTTGGAAAGTGCTGTGGACTGCCTAGTTCCAACATACTTATCAGAATCCAGTGTAAGACATAATTAAGTAGCTGATGTAGAATAGTGGTGGACATCTATTATTAATGAATAGTTACATTGGATACTGAGAATTATGGCTAAACTAAGCAGTCCTCAGTACTTTCCAAACAAAAAAATTGAGTTTCAAAATGTACAGAAACATTATTTTATATTTTACTGAATGTTGTGCCAATGATGTTTTAAAGATGTATTATCATGAATAAAAGCAATCTTAAGACTTATTAAAGCCTTATGTATGTTAGCATATAAATGTTTGCCGCATGTTCGCTTCTGTGATGTTAAAGAAGTTTTAGAGCCCTGGGAATGTTGGCAAGGCTTAAAATTTTAATAGCAGCAGTGCCTGGGTTTCAAATTTTCATATTTCATTTCTTTTTATGAATATGACAGAAGACGTTTTAGCAATAGTTCAATGCTTATTCATGAACTGGAGGAACAGCTGATGAAGAAAAGTTACATTGATACTTTAGAAAGTGCACATTTCTTATTCCCTAAATGATTTAGTGGTATGAAAACTGAACTCAAACCCTGGACACCTGGGTTCAAATCACTGTTCAGCCATGGAAACCCATTGGGAAATTTTGGGCAAGTCACACTGTCTCATTTTCAGAAGAAGAAAAAAGCTAATATCTTCTGAACAAATCTTGCCAAGAAATTCCCATGATAGGTTCACCTTGGAATCACCACATGGTGGATATGACTTCTAGGCACACAAGAACAAATGAATGTTAAAATCATTATGTTCAGAAAAATAATACTAACAAGAGTGAGTTCCTGCTACAGAGAGGAGGAGGAGAGAGGTAGCTGTTTGAGTGGTGACTGTTTAATTTTTTAAAAAACTCTAGGGAGAGTGTGCTTGTTGCAGAGGGGATGGAGCTTCAGTGAATCGCATCTGTGAGTCACTAGGGGCGGAGCTAGCAGACTAGCTCTATATCACTCCTCCCAGAGCCGGAGCTATCAGCATGGAATAGAGTTGGGTATACAGTGGACCCTTGTTATACAGTGGGGATTGGTTCCAAGATCCCCGTGGGAACAAAATTCGTGGATGCTCAAGTCACATTAAACATAATGACATAGCAAAATGTATAAAAAATGGAAAATCAAGGTTTGATATTTGAAATTTATACTTTTGAACATTTTCAGACCATGGATGCTTGAATCCATGAATAAAAAATCCATGTATAAGAAGGGCTGACTGTATGTATACTGTGTGACCCTGGGTAGAGAGGAATGATTCCCATGTTGATCTGTGCATTGTTCTGTTGTTCAGGCTTCAGGACCTGAAGATATGCAAAGCAGATTAATGTCTACTTAATTAGTGATCATTGTCTGCTGGGAAAACCCCTGACCCTGGGTGGTTTGTCATTTACATTTACTGAGCCCTGATTTTGCCTTCAACTTGTTTATTATGGTATATAGCTCTGCTTTCCAATATGTCTGATGTGGGAGACTCACGACTATTTTCATCCAGGGTGTTAACCATATTTGTCCCCACGGACTACAATTAATTGTTTCTAACTTACTTGGAAACTCACCAGGCACTGGTAGCCAATGGCTTCTGATTGACACACGTCATTGGAGCAACACTTTGAATAAGACTGATATAAAAGGACATGTAACATATCTGTCTGTATAGGCATCTGTCTATCTATGGGAGTTGAACAAGCCAGTGTGGTGCAGTGGTTTGAGGGATGGATAAAGAAACTGGAGATCAATCGCCACTTGGTCATGGAAACCTACTGGACAGGTCACACACTCTCGGTCTCAGAAGGAAACAAAGACCACCCCCTCCTGAACAAATCCTGTCAAGAAAACCCTAAGATAGGTTTGCCTTAGATCTGTCATAAGTCAGAAATAACTGAAAGTACACAGCAACATATGGGAGAGTATGCACATATGCTATCACTCATATACATGAAGAAAAACTGCATACACAAATATGGGCACACACACACAAACCTTCTCACACAAACACACAATTGAACATCAGCCTTAGGAATCATAGAATCATAGAGTTGGAAGAGACCACAAGGATCATCCAGTCCAACCCCCTGCCATGCAGGAACTCTCAGTCAAAGCATACCTGACAATGGCCATCCAGCCTCTACTTAAAGGAGACTCCACCACTCTCTGAGGGAGTGTGTTCCACTGTAAAATAGCCCTTACTCTCAGAAAGTTCCTCCTAATGTTGAGGTGGAATCTCTTTGCCTTGTAAGGGGGCGCCGCCATAATAATCACAGAAGCATATCATGGAGAAAAAGGCCACAACTTTATTAATTGCAAGCAGCAATAAAAGTTGGCCCATAGCATGAGGTCAGGATCTGGCAAAATTGACCAACACCCCGGTTGTTCGATACTCAAGGCCTGCCACCAGGCCTGCTGTCGGGAAGACCAAGGGGCTATGTACCACCGGATAGCAACCAATTGCTTATCCGTATTTCCAGCAGCCCCTTGTCACTGGGCCACATAAAAACGTAATGGCCCCCGCAATGACCATACATAACCGCTCAGTGTACCCAGGTCCCTAAGGACTCCCACTCCAGTGCTCCGCAGCCCTGGAGACCAACCATCCCAGATCCTGGCCTATGCTGCTGCCCCTGGTTGTGACAGCAACAGCAACCCAAGGGAGGGTGGGTGGGTTGCTGAGCGCGAACTACCCCGGACCTCTCTCTGCACAGCCTTATATAGTTTAAGGCTGGGGTGGGGCCAAGCTCATTCGCTCCTCCCCTTTCCTGGCAGCACGAATCAGTGGAGGACCCACTCGAGTGAGCATAAAGGATTTCCCAGACAGCTAGAGCGGCCACCCCAGAAATCCTGCCTCTTACCCCTCCAGCAGCCAATCGCAAGCCTCGGCTGCCCTGCACTGCAATCTGGGGTGCGCCGAGGCCCCACATCACCGGCGCTCCTGCCAGCGGCAATGCAGCTGCCGGGTGATCCTGGCAGCCGTTCTTTTCCTGTAGCTTACATCCATTGTTCTAGGTCCTGTTCTCTGGAGCAAAAAACAAGCTTGCTCCCTCCTCAATATGACATACCGTCCAATATTTAAACAGGGCTATCATATCACCTCTTAACCTTCTCTTCACCAGGCTAAATATCCCCAATTCCTTAAGTCGTTCCTCATAGGGCATGGCTTCCAGACCCTTCACCATTTTAGTTGCCTTCTTTTGGACACGCTCCAGTTTCTCAATGTCCTTTTTGAATTGTGGTGCCTAGAACTGGACACAATATTCCAGGTGGGGCCTGACCAGAGCAGAATATAGTGGCACTATTACTTCCCTCAATCTAGACATTATACTTTTATTGATGCAGCCTAAAATTGTATTGGCCTTTTTAGCTGCCGCATCACACTGTTGACTCATGTTCAACTTGTGGTCTACTTGGACCATTTCACATGTAGTTTCATTCAGCCAGGTGTCCTCCATCCTATATCTGTACATTTCATTTTTCCACCCTAAGTGCAGTACCTTACATTTCTCCATGTTGATTTTCATTTTGTTAGCTTTGGCCCAGCTTTCTAGTTTATTCAGATCATTTTGATTTTTGATCCCATCCTCTGAGGTATTAGCTACTTCTCCTAATTTGGTGTCATCTGCAAATTTGATGAGTATGCCCACAATTCTGTCATCTAAGTCATTGATAAAGATGTTGAATAGCACTGGGCCCAGGACAGAGCCCTGTGGGACCCCACTGGTCACTTCCCTCCAGGATGAAAAGGAGCCATTTTTGAGCATCCTCTTGGTTCGGCCGGTCAACCAATTGCTAATCCATGTAACAGTTGCTTTGTCTAGCCCACATTTTCAAGCTTGTTTGCATGAATGCCACAGGAAACCTTATCAAAAGCCTTATTGAAATCAAGATATACTATATCCACAGCATTCCCTTCATCTACCAAGCTGGTCATTTTATCAAAGAAAGAGATCAAATTTGTCTGGCATGACTTGTTTCTCTGAAATCCATGTTGACTTTTTGTGATTATGGCATTGCCTTCTAGATGTTCACAGACTCTCTGTTTATGATCTGCTCTAGAATCTTTCCTGGTATTGATGTCAGACTAACTGGACGATAATTGTTGGGATCCTCTTTTTTTTTCCCCCTTTTTGAAGATGGGGACAACGTTTGCCCTCCTCCAGTCTACTGGGACTTCTCCTGTTCTCCAGGAGTTTTCAAAGATTATTGCCAATGGCTCCAATGTTACATTTGCCAGTTCTTTTAATACTCTTGGATGTAGTTCATCAGATCCTGGAGACTTATATTCATTTAGATTAACAAGGTATTCTTCTCTTTACTTATTCTGTGCTGAATTTCCCCTATTCTGTCCTCTGCTCCATTTTCCTCAAGTTGAGCATCCTTTTCCTTTTCTGAGAAGACTGAGGCAAAGAAGGTGTTAAGTAATTCTGCCTTTTCTCTGTCCCTTGTTAGCATTTTGCCATCTTCTCCATGCAGTGGCACTACCATTTCCTTATTCTTCCTTTTGCTGTGGACATATCTAAAAAGCCCTTTTTCTTGTTCTTAACCTCTCTAGTATCCAGAGCAATGTTGGGCATTTTACTTTCTAAAGTTGTGAATCTTTGATATCAAAATTCTAAGTTATGTACAATTTCTTCCCCTCCTTTTCACATGGATGTTTCTACTTTATAGTCAAGGAAACACAAATAAAAACCCTTTTCACATGTTCTCTCTCACCAAGGGAAGGTGAGAAATTGAGGGGACAGGATTGCTAGAGGCAGAGGCTGTTACAGTTAGCCATCTCTGTTAGTTGCCTGTTTGATGATTTCCTGATTGTTTTCTTACCTCCACTCTCTTAATGTATCCTACTAACCTACTGACATTTTTCTCTACCCTGTCTCTCCTCCATAAGACCCTCTATTGGACTGTGGATAAGTTAGTAAAGCTTCTAAGTGAAGCTACTTTTATGTTTCAGCAAAGATTACATTTATTCCTTTTTTTGCTAAACCTTGTGGACATGGGGCTTGCTGTTGTTCAGCTACTGCCTTGGAAATGCAATTACCTTGGTGGAAAGTTCCACTACTATCTCTCACATTTGCCAAAAGGGGCTGCATACACTTCCATGTGTTGTTCCCAAGTTCAGCCCTGATATGAATTGAATGAACATTCCCATGCAGCACCTATGTTCCTTTCCCACCACTCTGTGGATAAGGGTCTGGTTTCAGTTTCTTGCTGAGGAACTTGCTTTCAAAATGTGTAGATACCACAATCATTTCAACAAAACTTCAAACAGCCAATGTTCTGTGAGATGATACACTTTGTAAATCATATCAAGAGAGAAGCTCAGTGGTTATCCTCTCTGATTTATTTTTCTCTTCAAAATAAAGCATGTCTTCCCCACTAAGAACACATACCTGCACCACCTTCTGTGATTGTACATCAACAATCAGTACTCTGTCTAAGGTAGGTTGGGTTACATATATGAACTTGTCTTTTACATTAGCAGCAGATGCCCAGACACACCGCTGAATTTCATCCCCTTCTGCTTTAGGGCAAACTTCATCCTAGAATTAGAGAAAAGAAGAAAACAAATCATTTTAGAAAATCATAGTGTTCATGCAGCACCACATTTCTGCATGGTTCAAATGCAGAGGAACTGAGTACCCTCTTGACAAAAGAGGAGGAAAAATAAGAGCTTCAACCAGTAAATTTATTTTATTTTATCCAAATTTATTTTATCCATGTGCACTCAGCTTCCCTAAGTTTGCAATAGGTTTGCTTAAGATGAACTCTTGAATCAACCCAATGACTTAAATTTAATTGCTCAATCCACTGAGTCAAGAAGATCTTAGCAAATAAAAACTTATAATTTGGATTTAGATTAATGTTTTTCTTTTTATTTATTGAATTTATAACCCATCTTTCTTCCTAAACAGGATTCAAGGCATACAATGATTTTAAAAAGTTTTCACTAAAACATTAATTTACATAACTAAAAAAGAAATTAAACACCAATATTATTAAAAACATAACTGTAAACAGCTAATACACTTAAAACATAGTTTCAATAAAATTTGACACACAGAGAGAGTGCATACCACTACAGCTTCATAATTAAAATTACATTTACATTTAATTTTAACTTCAATGTTTCTTTAAATGAGCTGTGAGATTATGATGGAATATATCTTTCTAGTGATCAATTGATTGATAGCTGTAGATATCCAAACTGCATCAATGTGTTTTTAATCTTTGTACCGCTTGCTGGGTCCTCTTTCTAATCATGAATGTATCATTTTTTAATTTTTTTAAGATGAGAAGGGAAAACAAAGGAGTGGTGTATTTAAGCTGAATCAATGCTTCCTTGTTGATTTGTCATACAAACAATAGGGATAAATAAACTAAACCATTTGTTACTTCTGCCTGCTCCTAAGGACTCATATGCATAGAAGGATATTATCTGGCAGTTTATGTATGAGCTGTAATGTCTTCTGATAGCTGACAAACATCCTATTGCTACAACAATGCAAAGACAAATGCCAAGCTATGCATAGATAGCACACCAGCGTTCCAGAATGCCATTTATCAGTGAATATGAAGTAAATCTACTAGACTACTCAATTAATTGTGTGCCAAATACACTGACACTTCAAAGCAGCCTTGAAGAATCTTTAAACCCTAGCTTAGAAAATAGCTCAGCTCTAAAATGTGTCACATATGCCAAGATTTTTCTTCATCTTCTCACCATCTGATTACCACAGACAGCTCATCAAGATGAGATTTTAGCCAATATGTGATGCTTATTCCTAACCTAATATCTTCTATTTGACATATCATAACAGACTGCTGTAGCAATACTTTTGGGGTGTCAGGCGATGATAGCTTCAAGTGAAAAATAAGCAAAAGACACTGATGAGCTCATAAGAAAATATCTTGTTTCCATTCATAAAGGCTTCTATGAGACAGATAAAATGATGAAAAAAAGAATGAAGAAGAGAAACAGCACTGGTGACATGTGGAGGAAAGCATCTTCTTAAGAGGCGCAACACACAGTTTATTCAATTATTTTGTGGAATCTGCATTTGATAGTTTTGCACTGAGCCAAGCTGTCAACACACAGTCTGAATCTTTATGTCAACATGAAACAAAAATCAATTTCTCAGCCCTGCTTAGAAGGTGTCTGCATGTGTGTGCATACATATAGGCTACCAGTCACTATTTGTTGCTCCAAATGTCTGGAATCTCAAGGGAAAAAGTATTTGATAGAAAAAGCTCAGTGCTATTGTACATTGTCTGAGATATAGGGGGGGGGATCCTTTAAATGGACTGTTAGCAAAAATGCACTCATCAACACTCAAACCAAAGTAAATTTCCTGCAATATTAAATAAAATTCAGGGCTTGCTGGGAGGTTGTGCTTCTTCACCACTTTGCCTTTACCATACATCAAAGCAGTCACAGATAGAATAGGCAAAGTGGTGAAGAAGCACAACCTCCAATTGATTTACAAACTGACCAAGAAAATCCAGCAAATGCTGTTCTCAGTGAAGGACAGGAGAGAACCTCTCACAGCCACAGGAATTTACAGCATACCATGCAGCTGTGGACAAGTCTACATAGGGACCACCAAACGTAGTGTCCAAACATGAATCAAAGAACATGAGATACACTGCAGACTGGGTCAGCCAGAAAAGTCAGCAGTAGCAGAACACATTGTAAACCATCCTGGGCACAAAATGCTGTTTGAAAACACTGACATTCTAAACCATGCCAACAACTATCAGGTCAGAATGCACAGGGAAGATATTGAAATCCAAAACACTTGGACAACTTCAAGAAGAAACCCTTAAAGTAAATAAAATTTGGCTACCAATCCTGAAGAACACCAAGACCAGGACTCAGCAAATGCAAATGAGAAACCACTCAGGGTCAGGGGCTTTCCCAGCAAACAATGATCAGATTCTAATCCTCTTTTGCATATCCTCCTACCTTGAGGCCTGGCCATCAACAACAGAAAAATACACAGATTGACATGGGAATCATTCCTCCTTAACCAGGATCACACAGTTTGTGTGTGTGTGTGTGTGTGTGTGTGCGCGCGCGCACACACACACACACACACACACACACACACACTTACTCTCTTCCAGGTCAGCATTCTCTGAAGATGCCAGTCACAGATGCTGGTGAAACATCAGGAATAAACCCTTCTTGAACATGGCCACATAGCCCGAAAAACCCACAAAAAAGTATGACTTCTGTTGAAGGAAAAGTATTTCTCTTCTCCAAACTACAGTGGTCCCTCGGGTTACGAAATTAATTCGTTCCGCGGCTAATTTCGTAACCCGAAAAACCTTCGGAACCCGAATTGCCATAGGCGCTAATGGAAAAAAAGCCGCGGCTCTGCCGCGGCTCCATTTAAAACAGCGCCAGGGTTTTTTCGTAACCCGAAAAAACCTTCGTAACCCGAAACAATAAATCCCTATGGGATTTATTCGTATCCCGAAAAATTCGTAACCTGGGTAATTCGTATCCCGAGGTACCACTGTATATGTGTTTTTAAATTGATTTTTAATTTAACTATAGTTGAAAAGCAGAATTCACAAGACAAACTGTGTCTGCTCACTTTTACTTCTCTAGGTAACTGCCTCTTAACAACAACGACAACAACAACAAAATTTTATTTCTATCCTGCCTCTCCATGGAATCGAGGTGGTTTACAGCAATACAATATAAAATAAATTCAATTATTCCCTCCTTCCTTACAGAAAAACAAAAATTCCAACATAACACTAATAAAATATAATGTAGATCATTAAAACAATCAAGTAAAACAATCAGAGACAAGAAAACAGGACATCTTGGGGTGATGAGTAGGGAGTAATCAGTAAGATAGTCCATATCAGCGGGGTAACCGAATGAATTATTCAGGGAAGGCCAGTCAGAAGAGATCTGTCTTGATAGTCCTCAGGTTTGTTAATGTGTTAGATCTTGTCTGACAGGCCATTTCATAGTTTGGGAGCAGCAGATAAGAAGGCCCTCTGGGTAACCGCAGCCAGCCTAGTCATTTTTGTTGCTGTAAATTTTTCCCTAAGTGTGTGAGGTGGATCATATGGAAGATCCCACAGGTAGGCTGATCTACCAAATAGACCTGAATAGGATACCTATAGCTTCATCTAAGATATCTAAAGCAAGCATAATTGGCAGAATATAATTTCAGCAGATGTACTATGTATTAGCTTGGTTAATTTCTTATATGATTAGTCTGCTTGCATATATCACTTTGAGAAACCATTCAACTTGCTTTCATGAATAGAAATATTTACATCTTCAGTTTGGAAAAACTGCTACATCTTCTCTGATTTTTTTTTGTACTGGGATCCTTTATGTATTGACTCAAAAATGTCCTCATAAATTCAGTGTGGATTACTCAGAAGTATGTGTGCAGCCTATACCCTGCAATTCTACACAGACACTTATCCAGGACTCATTATTCTATCACACTACTATGTTTTAGCATTATTATTCCACTTTAACAGCTTTGGCTGCCTTCTGTGGAATTCTGGGATTTGTAGCTTAGTGAGACCTATGAGCTCTCTGGCTGAGAATTCTAAATGCCTCTTGCTAAACTATAAATTCCAAGATTCCATGGAGGCAGCCACGGCAGTTAAAGTAGAATAATAGTGGTATAACAGTACAGTATAGTGTAATAGTCAGCTAAGACCCACTGAACTGAGCAGTATTTACTTCTGAGTCAACATGCATAGAATGGTCTTGTATATGATATGATATGAGCACTGGGGCTGAAATAAAATAGCTAAATTGAACTCCCCAAGTCTTTCCATTATGATTCACAGAAACTGCTAGATATGTTACTAGCATTTTTCATGTCTGAGTGAACATTTTAAAAATGGCACATACATAATTTGGATACTTATTACACTTAATTTTTCTGCTTCAGTTCAGCAGCGAATTTCTATGCATAAATGAATGTGAATTTAAAGGTACACTTAATTTCAAATATGCTTTAGCCCTGGTAAGACAGTGTCTGCTTTATATGAACTTTACCGCATGTAATGCTAAACTAGTTAGAATATTTGTCAAGTCTTGCACTCACACATTTCTTACTCCCATCTCCTCCATGACTGCAAGTATGAGGACATAGGACATTTTCATTTACTCTTTGAAACTGAACAGACTTCCTTAATATGTCTGAATTTGGGGAGTGGACAAACATGCAGAGATTCACCATCCTGTCTGCCATATTTCTTTTTCCTTTTTTCCTGCCAGCTCTGTGCAGCTCTTCTGCAGTGAGCTCCCATCGCTAATTGAAGGTAAGAGCTGGGACTTCCCAACTAATGGCTGGAGAAAGATTTTCTTCAATGCTGTTGCTGTCTCCTATCAGTTATTGGAAGAGTGGGATAATGGATGCCTTCAAGGCTCATTTTCACAGCTGTAAACCAGGGATGCAGTGGCTTAGTGGTTAAGAAGCCAATTCTGATCAAGATCAGCTGGTTGGCAGTTTGAGGCCTGAGTGCTGCATGATGGGGGTAAGCTCCTGTCACTAGCCCCAGCTTGTGTCAATCTAGCCATTTGAAAGCATGCAAATACATGTAGATAAACAGGTACCACTTTAGTGGGAAGGTAACAGCGTTCGATGCAGTCATTATTGCCACATGACCACCAGAGTAGTCTTCGGACAACACTGTCTCTTCAGCTTACTAACAGAGATGAGCACTGTCCCTTACAGTCAGTTATGAATAGGATCATGTTAAGGGATTACTTTTACATTTAAACCAGGGGCGGGCAATTTTGGTGGACCCAATGATCAATTTTCTTCCTTTGAGACACTCCAGCAACTACATAGATAGACAAAAATGCAAGGGGGGGGAATTATCTGGATGCCCACATCTGGTTTTGAATAATAATTGGGTGGAGTCATGTTAAAGCAGAACCTCTCTAAAACTCATTTTAAAAGGTAAATTATGGCCCTTGGATGCTTCCAGTGCATGCAGTTTACCTCTTTTGGGACAGAAATTAGTAGTTCTAAAAGTCAGGGTGCATATTAGGGCCACAAGAACAGCCTAGATGTCTGTCATGGTGCTTCTTAACTTCTCTGCCTGGTTTCAGGAGGAAGGAAGACAGGAATCATCATAACCTTAAGCATGATGAAACAGAAGAGAGGGAGGAGAGCAAGTGGATATATAATATGATTCCATGCTTTCTTCCTTTTTTTCCCTCAATGCTTTTCCCACCTATCCTCCCTAGAGTTTAGCACAAGCTTTGTATGGTTTCCTTCAGGGACCAGTAGGAATTTTGCTTTCTCTTTGACATACAGAGAAGGGAATGGGCTTTGCTTCCTTTATACTGATTCTCCATGGAACCTGTCAATTGGCTTGGGATGATGTTTAAATTAATTGCTTTAATTGGCACTAATTAACCTATTGGTGAGAACCAGCATGGTGTAATGGTTTAAATGTTGGACTACAACTCTGGAGACCAGGGTCCAATTCCCTGCTGAGCTGTGAAACTCATTGGGTGATCTTGGGCAAGTTGCATGCTCAGCTTCAGGAGGCAGCCACGGCAAACCTCCTCTGAACACATAATGCCAAGAAAACCCCATCAAATTTTCTTCTTAATTTCCTTAAGTTGGAAATTACTTGAAGGCACACAACAACAACCTATTTATATGGCTTCGGGTTATTTGCTCTATCTAATTTATTCAAATTATGTGTAATTGGTTATATAATTGACATTTATTCGTCACTTCTTGGCAGGCTGATAAGGGAAAGCAGGTCTCTCATCTGTTGTAGGTAAGCACCCACAGTGAAAAGAAATTCTCTGGGGCCCTGGGAATCAGGTGTGGAGAAGAGAACAACCTTTAAGCCTGCACTTGATTGGCTTTTCCTTTGGGTATTACAGCTTGAGGAGGAAGTTAGCCTGGATAGATAAGCAAGGAGTAGGCCAGCAGAGAACAAGATAGGTTCATTATCTTGGCTCTGGGGCCTAGATTGCTCACTCTTGACACACTGAAGAGAAAGTAGTTATACACCTGCTCCAGCATATACCTCACTACCAGTTCAGCTGCACATCAAGTTCAAATAGTTAATAAAGTGCTCCGTATGTTGTTTTGTACAGAAGCTTGCACTACAGCTCATATAACTTCTTGCTCCCTAAGAACTATGAAAATAGTTTCAAAAGGTATCTTGTATAGCACTGTTGTGAAAGCTTTTGTGTTCCTGTTTCTTTGGACCTGAATCCATGTTCTTAATAGCCAAGAATTTTTTAGAGTAGAGATGCCATAAAAACACGGATAAATTGAATTTGTACTTTATACAGCCTGAAGGGTAGTGAAAGGGTGAATGCTCTTGGTACTTGCATCTTATGAAACTATTTGTCACATCCAAAAATCTAATGTACTGTGTGGTAATAGATGCTTACTTCAAAAACAGCTTGAAATCTGAACTCAAGAGCCAGTCTATGCATTAGAAATATAAGGATTAAAATAATGCATAATTCAATGAATTGGGAACATGCTCTCCTCCTCCATAGAGGGACTTTTATTGAGAAAAGTTTTTCTTTCTTTCTTATTTTTTTAAAACATGGTATAACTGCCTGAAGGCATGTTATTTTCAATGCAATGGGTAGAAAAATATTTCCACCCTTTTATGTGCTTCAGCTTATGGTGCTACAGCAGATTTATAGGCAGTATGCAAAAACGCATAAAAATAATCATTCTTACCTGTAAAGTTGCATGACAAAAAAGAAATAAAAAAGGGGGATGGAATAAAATGAATTTGGATTTATTTACATGACTGCAAGGCAATTTTGAACCAAAGTGTGTCATCTTTTAAATTTTGTCTCTGCTCCCAGGAAGAGCATTTAAAAATAGAAAATAAGAAGATTTTGTCTACATGCTAATCACTCAATATTAATGCTTAAAAGCTACATAGGATGTATTCCTTTGCATATAAGTCTGTTCCCATTTTAATTTTCAGCCGCCAACATTTTCAGATCTTAAATAATCAGGTTTTAAATAGGCATCCATGAGAGAGACACACACAGGGAGAGAGGTATAAAGTTGGAGGAAAAGAGGTCTTTGACATATTTTAGAGATGTTGAACTAATTTTAGTTAAGAAGCACAAATCAAAGCTTGATTAGCTACTGAAAGTATAATTATGCACAATACAAATTATGTTGCTGTTGAGTACTGCATATATATATGTGTGTATTTTTTTAAAAAAAAATTGGCAGTGATCACAACACAAGGAAAAGCAACCAAAGGATTTTGTTCTGATGAAAATTAACCTTAGTATAGTAAGAAGACTTGGGGAAGGAGAAGATTCTTAATAACTTAACAAGTTTTCATAAAGGCTATCAGATTAAATTCTTTTAATAGTTCTTGTTACCTGATTGCCATGTACAGTGACCTACATAAAATGAAAGGGCTACCTCCTATGACTCTCATTACCAAAGTAACAGTGGGAAATTAAGGCTTCCTCCCTTCAGAAGCCAAAAAAGAAGGCAGCCACTACTCTATTGATTGCTTATATTTTCCCTTCCTTTTTAATTTTGTAATACATCTGTTTGATGGTAAGCCTACAGATTGAATCATATCATCTTTCAATATATGTACAATGAACAGAACATTTTAGGTGTATTATAACTATTATTGTTCTTGTTATTGTTATCATCATCACCACAACAATAATAGCAATAAACAGTACAATACTGAAGTGAAAGTCTACTTTTTTTGTAAATTCTCAGCCTTTACTAATGGACCTGAATTCACATGTGCCTTTCCACTGAAGTTCTTTCTGACTTACGGCACCACATGGGAAACTGATTGCAAATCCACATATGTTCTTCCATTTCCAGAGGTTTTTGTGCACTTCCTTGCATAAGCTCTTTCTTAAGCCATTGTTCTGGCCTACAAGAGTTCGTATCATATAGCCTGTATCTCCTTTATTCAGTGTGGTTCATATTGTAACAATACATTGTGGTATTAGAGAAAGCAGTAATATGATTTCTCTTTCTCCTCACAGTTTATTGGATCCATGCCACAGTCTCCATTTTGAGTAGAGGGACATCAATGAAAAGAACTGGGCGAAATGTTATACAACATCTGCAGAAGCATTTCCAGCCTTTATTAGAAACTAAGCATTGAAGAAAAGATGTCATTGGTTATTAAGAATACTTGCCTGAAATCCAAGGAGCTTTTCACTAGGTTTAATATGTCTCTGGAATTCACATTCTACTGGTTGTATCACTTTGATTCCATCTTCATAAAATACATAGAACATATTCCCAATTCCCAGACCTAAGGAACAGCAGAAATGTTTGAAAGTACAAAATTAAACCTCCCAAGACAATAAGGTGTTCTTTAACAAAAACCTTAACTATTATTGGGGACACAAAAATCTGTTAATGTGCATGAAAGTTAATAAAATCAAACATATGGGACTTCCCACCCCCTTTTAAACATAAAATGAAACTGTGTTGTGATTCAGGATTTCACACTATACTCCCATGGGAAACAAAATGGCTTTATGAATGCCAACCTGGAAATATATGCCACATTTTGAATGCAGGCTTTCATTTTGGAATCAAATGGAAGCAAATCATTTAGATGTTCTCACAGCATCTTTTGTAAGGGTTGAAGGAGGTGAAATCAAATTCCAGGTTTTTAAAAATATCATTATAAATTATGCAAATACATTAGAGTTGTATCTATTGATGGTTTAGTGAAGGGCTGTTCATGCAAGTTTGAGCATCTGAATTTTTCAGTCCTTCCTTGCTATCTTAACCCTCACTGTCTGCACACACCTGCCCCCAAAACTACTACTTTAGATAGAGGAACCATTTGTAACAGAATGGGACATGAGAGTGTCTGCAAAAATCAAGTACCTTAACTTCTGCACTGAATAAAGAGTATTCTGTTTACTACAGATTGTGTTCCCAATGCATGATTAATACAAATGAGCACAAAAGTTTATAGATCCTTACACTATTGTACTATTGTGCAGAAGAAAGGATCATAGAGTTGGAAGAGGCAACATGGGCCACTGAGTCCAACCCCTGGCTCAGTGCAGGATCTTCTGCTAAAGCATCTCCAGCAGGAAGCTGTTCAGCTTCTTCTTCTTTTTCTTTAAAGAAATTATACTCAGTGACTGCCCTAGATGGTTTCCCTCTTTTCATTTTATTGTGTGTAACATAGTATTTTGATTTTCCCCATATTCTATGTATGGTTAGGGAATGTCTACTAAAGTAATGCACCCTACATTGTACCAAAAGGTGACAGGGCATAGTAAAAAGTCCTCTGGATATGGTAAATTGGTATGGTGAGCAGAAAAAACTGAAGGCAATTTAGTGGGACCAAACCATTTCAATGCATTTCTTTGCCCATAGAAATATTTAGTTGATATTAGATGAATTAAGGGTGGAAAGGACATTTAACAGGATCCAACCTCTCTCAATTTAGTCCTAGGGTTGTGCCTGAGAGGCAATTTTTCAAGGAATGAAACTATATCAAAACATTGTTATGATCATTTGAAATGGCCAGCACTCCCATATTTATACTGAAATTAAAAAATGAATTGGAGCCCGCCACTGTCACCTCCACTAAAAAACAACAACAATAATGACAACAACTAAAACACAAGATAAATCTTTAATAAGATGAAATATCACATATAATATTAAAAGAGAAAGAAACTAGCAAGGAAGTAAACTACAACCTGAAATTCAAAATCTTATTTACTTCATTCTTTTTATAAATAAATAAATAAATAAATAAATAAAATATAAACACATTCTTGACCAAGCAATTATATTGTTTTATATAATATTGTTTTATATAATATAATTAAATCCAGTGCCAGGTTGGTGGTACAGTGGTAGACAATGGGGACACATTTAGGGAACGGGGCAGTGCTGTGGGCAGGGAGCTCACCACTTTTGTTATGGTTGAATTCCACTGTTCTGCCAGTTTAAGTCCAGCGTTTGGAATCTCCTCATAGATCGTGTTGGGGAAACTTAAATCCTCCAGTCTCTCTCAGTGGCTACTTGAAAACTATAACTTTCCTTTGGTCATTCAAGGTTCCGCCTATATATTTCAGTGGCCCCTGTTAGCCTGCCCATACAAGAGCTGAAAGGACTACACTCCATTTCTAGGTCCAGTATAAAGTGTTGGTTTGAACATAACACCATGTTATGTTTAGCTATCCCCCAAAATTATAAGCCACTATGCACTGACATATTGGTCTATTCACACAAGGTGCATTATTAATATATATTCATATATCATTCCATGCCAGAAATAATTCTTGCTTTGTTTGACATTTGAATGTGAATAATTTGTGTCCCTTTGCATTAAATGAAATAAAACATGACATTTTGAAATTACAACTCTCTCTAAATAAAAGTCATTTGCACAAATGTATACAATAAAATAGCCTATTTGTTTTGTACATGTTATGTTTAGCATATCATTTCCATCTGATTTTATTTTAGCTTCCACCCTACTTGCTGTCATTCATCTGATTTCTGAAATGTCCAAAAATCCACCTACTTCTCTGCTACAGTTATTCACACCTAAATTTGAATTCACAAGATGATATGTTATTGTTCAGTGTTCCTTTAATAAACTTTGAACTCTTCTAAACAACAGTTTGTCACTCATCAGGTAATTCTTAAACATAAGTCATGTAAATATTTATTTTAGTAACCTGAACAATTAAAATATTGCCGTACATTTTGAATGTGTATGTGATGGGGAAGCAGTTCATTATAACTATGGGATTTAATGTTTGTATATTTTACTTACTTCATAATTTATATAAAGGAAGATATATCATATTGAGATTGAGTGAGCTCAATTTTTACTTCCATTTTAATTTGTGTGTGTGTGTAATTTCAAAGTATATATATCTCCCATGCTATTTAATGTCTTCACTTTTGTTTTAAAGGTATCCCATGTGTGAGAGCCTAAGGGTCAAACTAAGCGTGACATTAAATGTCTTATAGAATTTTACCTGGATTTTTTAAAAAACAAAGGGAAATAAGTTGTCATATGTCACATGTAATCAAAGTATCATTGCCATATCTTCTTTGACCCCCAATATATACTCAATTCTCCATAAAATTAATTGGGAAGTAAATTTAACTTTGGATTATGTTGTGTTCTTTTTAAACTGGTATACAATGAGTTCTGTTCTAGTTAAATCAGTACTCTAAATGAACATGTATTGGAAAGCAATCACATATCCCCCAACATTTCATAGATGAAAAACCAAGACACACATGTCCAAGCAAAATCAGAGTGTGGCAAGATGGCAAAATGAGGAGAAATTTAAGAGAGACTGTAGCACTTTGCTTTTGTCTCAGTCAATGGGAAAGGATAAGATTCCACATATCTTCTTCCAGCTGAACTGAGTACAAACTGCATTTGTAATTTCACTTAGCTTGCAGTCCTAAACTGAGAACAAAAGGGAAAGCAGGAGGAGAAGAGAGGAGTTGGAACATTTTAAAAACCATGAAGAAGTGGGACTACAGATAATCAATTAGGGCTGCCCTACCAAACCAGGATAGTTGAAGGGTATGTAATTGCTAGCCCTTTCTTATCAGGTCCTTGCCTTTCATTCTTCAAAGTAAGGTGGTTACTCTGGCTGGAGGAACGGGATATTTTGAAAGGGCAGCAATGTGTTTGTTACTGTACTCTTACTGCTAGAGATGGGAAGAGATGTTTTGAGATTTTCTGTCTTGTATGCCAAATAGCTTAACTGGCTTTGGGCACTATGCTTCATGACATCAGTGGTTAGGGGCATAATTTACTACTCCCCTAAAATAGTAAAATATTTTTTCCCAAGCCATAGGCCATAATAAACAAAGAAAAGCAGTAAGTTCTGGCATAAACCAGTGAGTTATCTAAACTCCTCTCTTCAAACATAAACTTTCCAAGTTTTAGAGCTCTACAGCTTTGACTCACATAGTAATCAAAATTTCTTATTCAGGAGGTTTCAGAAGATTGCACTCAGGGCAAAATAAGAATGATTCACATCCTTGGGTCAACATTCTGAGTGAAGATAAGCTGATTGGCTGGATGATTTATGGCAGCAACAGGACAAGTTAAGGACAAAGTCCCCATAGGGAATTTGAGCTGTAACTCAGATATTCCTGCTAGCATTTTTCAAATGCAGGTTTATAGACATTGCAACCAAAGGGTTGTTTTTACCCTTGCACTAAAATAATTAGAGGTTCTTTCATTATTGACAATGACAAGCTGTGTAAGAGAATTAAAATTAAAGGACAATTGATGAAGAATGGAAATGAACACATAATTAAAACATAATTACTATAGCTGCTATCTGCTAACAAGAAATTTAATATGTACATGAGACAAGTACATTATTACAGAATGGGAAAAAATGATATTAGTACCTTCCTCTCTCCACAATATGTTTGCAACTGCAGCATGTAAGAGAGAAAGAACAGAAAATACAAATGAGTATGAAAATCACATGCAAAGGCATATTGTTTTTCAAAATAATGAAGCTGACACAAGTTTGATTTGCACAATATCTTCCAAAGCACATCATTTTCTTCTATTTGATTATCTAGGTTGACTCCCAGACATATGCATACTTAATATTTACTAGTGGAATTTATTAAGTTTTCTCATCTTTCAGTGAAGCCTATGTTTTAACATATGTGAACATTATAGCTTTAATTTTGAATTTTAACAGAAACGCAAACAATGAGATAACCTAGTCATTTTTCCTATGGAGTTATAGTGTTTAGAATGAACAAGGGGTTTGGGAGAGAAACAATTTTATTGCAGCAATATAAAAAATACATCTATGGAAGATGCATTGAAATGACACTTCAGTAGTGCTCTGTATGTTCATTATTCCTTTGAAGCTTCTGGGCTCTTTTCTAGTGACTTCAAACAGTAAATCAGAAGAAAATAATGTTCTGATTCAAAACCACAAAAAAAAAAAAAAAGGAAGGAAGGAAGGAAGGAAGGCACATTTACATGAAATTATCATTGATATTTGAACTCTAATGCACGGACTCAAGTTTTGACATTTAATAAACAAAATAAAACACCAAACTGTGTATTACATTCCCATGCTGAAGACATAGCCAAGGAGATTCAGATACTAAAGGAACATTGACAAAAGTAGTAAAATGCATGTGGCTGTAAATAATAAGCAAATATGACCCAAAACAATCTGTCCAGTGTTATCAGATCAGGAGCTTGACCCAGACGGATTTTTGAGTGAGAATCTGCCACTTGGCAATAATAATAATAAATAATAATAAAAGTTTCTTTTTATCCCGCTTTTCCAACTTTTGCAATGGCACCTAGTGACATTATTAAGTATGGTACATTAAGCATCATCCACAATTGCTCTGAATATATCATTCACATGTAAAATAAAACAAAGTATAACAAATTATAAAATATTTCAGGTTGCCAATTTATTTTTCTAAGCTCCCCTTTGAACAGAAAAAAAAGCCCCACCCTAGTAGTCCAACTAAAGAAAGTTTTCCAAGCCCTGCTTTTACCATTGTGGGTGGGGTGGGGAATTTTTGCAAGCACTTATTTTAACATATGGGAGTTATAGGCAACCAAATAAACTTTTCCAACCAGTATTTCTGGGATCTAGGAATCCTACATTGGCTCACATGCTTATGCATATTAACAAGTTAATAAATTCCCTTTTTTATTTTTCTTACCTGCTTTGGAGTCAATCTCAACTCATGGTGACCCTGTTAATGAGATGTATCCAAGCACCCGTATCCTCTACCTCCCTGCTCAGGTCTTGAAGGCTCAGGTCCATGGTCTCCCTGACTGAGTCTATCCATTTGGCATGAGGTCTTCCTCCCTTTCTACTTTGAGAGTTCCTGCATAGCAGGGGGTTGGACTGGCTTGCCCTTGTGGTCTCTTCCAACTCTATGATTGTATGATTGTATATTTCTACTTCCCTCCACCTTTCTTAGCATCACTGTCTGCTTTAATGAGTTGTGCCTTCTCATTATATGCTCTCCAGTGCCTCTTCCTTTCCTGGAACCCACTTGGGCATCTAGAAATTGTCTCTGCATATATGAATGGAGTTTTTGCTGCAGAATTTTAAGTATAATTTTGCTTGTGTAGGAAATTAATGCTAGATCCTATAGTTGCTGCAGTCTCTTGTGTCTCCTTTTTATGGATGGGAATGTATATTGATCATTTCCAGTCTGTTAGACACTGTTTTGTTTTCCATATTCCATAATCCCCTACTTTAAAACAAATATCTGCATGATCACAAAACTGCATTGAAAGCTAAGCATGGTCAATAAATTATTTCACATGTTTAAAAAATGGGCCAACCTTTTTAGTCTTGTGAGCTCTCCTGGCTTTACATTGTCTTTTTGCTTTCTTAAGTCTCTATCTGGAGTTTGAATACCTCTCTAATCTTGCTGTTAGCTTGCTAACCCTCCTATTAGCCAAGCTTCATAGACTCATGCAGAGAGCTACTGGCTTCTAGCTCCTCCCTACACCCTGTCTGAGCAAAAGGCCCCAGCTCATTGAGACCGGGTGACCAGGAAGGGGAAAGAAAAATAGACACTAATGCACACACAAGCAAGCCTCCACTAAGCTCAAACAAACCAAAGAGTCTTACCCCAACTGACTCTAATCCTTGATCAAACAAGTTCTAACAAAAGTCTCTTCAGAGCTGGGCAGGTTTAGCCCAACCATCCTAAGCTTGCCTTACGCTGTCTCTTCCACCAAACCCATGCAAACACCCCTGTTGGTTTAACTTGTTAGTGAAGCTCTGTTCACTAAGTTCTCAAGAGGGGGATTGCAGCTATATAGAGAGCTAGTGGCTGTTAGCTCCTCTCTTCATCAAGTGTTGGACTCAGAAGAAGACTAGGAACAGGAAGGACAATTATGAAAGAACTAGACAGGCTCCTAAAATGTAAAGATATACAACTGAACACTAAAGTCATAACTGTCCAAGCTATGATACTCCCATCACCATGTATGGATGTGAGGGCTGGACAGTAAAGAAATTGAACAGAAAGATGAATTCATTTAAGATGTAATGCTGTAAAAGAGTGTTGAAGATACCATTGACAGGCAAAAAGACAAACAAATGGGTCTTTGAATAGATCAAGCCTGAACTCTCCCTAGAATCCAGGATGACAAAACTGAGGCTCTCTGACTTTAGCTACATCTTGAGACAGCATGATTCATTAGAACAGACAATAATGCTAAGAAAGGTAGAAGGCAGTAGAAAGAGAGGAAGACTGCATTTCAGATGGCTAGATTCAATAATGAAGTTAAGAGTCTGAACTTGCAGGACCTGAGCTGAGCAATAGAGAATAGGGAGTCTTGGAGATGTCTCATTCACAGGGTCACTATGAGTCGAGGTCAACTCAAAAGCAGTTAACAACAACAGCAACAATCAAGGCGTCAGAGAAATCTTATAGTGAAATCCTGGGTAACAGCCATCTGCTCCTTTCTGGCTCTGTTCTATGGTACTTCTTCTTCTTCCTTGACCACAGTATCTCGCAAACCACTTCTAGCTCAAGAGGATACCACTGATGGCAATGGAATGGGGAGCAGATAAGACAAGACACCTAAATTCTCAGTTTGTGCTTTCCGGACACTAGAGCTTATCGCATTGCTACTTCTCCCCCCCCCCCCCCCCCCCCCCCACACAAATACATTTAAATATCAGCTATTTTCAAACAGTGTTCTAATTTTGTAGACTGTCTTGACCTATTGAGGTCTTACATAAAGCACCACATTTTAGTCAACAGAGAGAAATGGTGTAAAATGGGACAATTAGAAAAAGTATGCAAATATATGAATATTTCTTAGGAAATGTATGCCAATTTCCTTGCTACAAGAGATTTTCCCCCTACAACATGATATGAACAAAAGATGGGGCAGAAATGTTTGTGGGATTCAGAGAAACACAATGAAATTGAGACTAATTATTTTCTCTAATTTCTAGTTGACATTTTCAGTGCAGTTCTGCATATCTGTAGTACCAGTTCAAATTACTTCCAAAGAAATAAAATAAAGAGATATTGTTGAGTTAGGGGGTTCAACAGGGAGCTTTCATTAGCAGTTTTCATATCATTTTATGGGGGGCGGGGAGAGAAAAACAAGAAAATAAATTAGAGGAGTGATGATTTATTTATGTTTAAATAAAGCTTTGAAGTTCGTGCTGCAATATAAACAAAAGACATGTCTGGTTGCAGAATATGGCAATGAAACTAGGTAGTCACTAGTATTCAGATCACATACTATCTTCTTACGTGATGGGACTGACATGCAATAAATAAATAAATAAATAAATAAATAAGGCAAGCAAGCAAGCCTTGGTGTTAGAAACTGATCTTTTTAATGCCACTGAAAAGGCATATTATTTTTTAAACACAGCCTCTAGACACAAAATGCAGGAAACAGATAATTTCAGCTTGCTGTGGGTGAACAGATGAAAGGATTTACAGAAGCTGGTTCACAGAAGGTGTCAGAGTCACAGCTGTACAACTGGGTAACATGGGAAACTGTAATTTAACTTAAAGAATAAAAGAAATGCAAGATTAAATATTAATTTGACCCCAAATATTCAGCTCATCTGTAAATTATTGCAAAATCATTGGGTGACAAACTTTTTTTTCTCACTAGATTAACAGCATAGATTACCTGTCATGGAATAAAATTCTATTGAAACATGCTAAAGCTAATTTAATTTGGAAACAAAGGGGCAAAACAGATGGTCACAATACGCCAGCTTGGGTGTGGCGTGGTGTTTAGATGATGCATGCCCCGACACCACCAGTGTCACACTGTCTGCCCAACCAGATGGTAGGCGGTGTTGCAGTGCTCCGGCAGCATGCCGTTTATATACTGCATGCCACAGGAGCACTGAAAAGCAAGTGCCGTGGTGGAAAGGATGCCCTTTTTCTGCCCCCCAAAAGAAAAACATGTGGTTGCCATGGTCTCATTCTGGCAATCAAAGAGGCTTCATCAAGCCCTTTAGGGCTGTCTGTACTGGCCCCAAATCATCTTTATTGTTAAAATAAGCTTTTTGAAAATGATCTGTCATAACAATATCCAAAAATATTTTAAAAAGAAGTTTCAAATTATTAGCATTATTTCAGATTATTTACAAAATATTCACTTGCAGCATAGATAAAAGGTTATTACACTCCTTTCTGGCATGACAGAAGTGCAATTTTCACATGGTAGGGAACCTAAAGGGGTTTAGTTTTTCTCCTAAACTGGATGATGATACTTTATTTGAAATGTGTTTGTTTTGGAATCTGGAGGGCATAATTTAAGATTTGGTTGGCATGGTTATTGTTGGTATGATAAAGTTCAGGCACATGTTGCATTTAAAAATCATTGTATTAGAAAGACTTTCCTATACATTTAGCATAAGTTAAAGAGACTTTTTTCTAAGATAACAGTAGCCATCTCAGTGTAAGAAGCCTTTTAAAGGAAAACTAGAGTGAGATGGTTAATATTATATTAGTAAAAAAAAAAAAACACACACACACCTCTGTTTGTACTTACGAGTAGGAAATCCTTTCTAATACAAAGATTTTAAAAACTGAGATGAGAGAAAGAAGTGAGGAAGAGTTGAAAAAAAGCAGTACCCTGTATGTGTCTGTTGGAAAAACTGAGCAATTTTCAATGAAAACAATGCAGCTTTGGGGCTGGAAGGCGGAAAGGGTTCCAGCAAAAACATTCATGGATTTTCTTTTTCTTCCTGCACCAATTCCTGAATAAGTGGGGAACACAATTTTTGTCTCAATTTGGGAAATTGGTGGATTTCTATCCCATCCCTAAATCCTTCCATCCTTGCCTCTTGTGACATCAGTCAGTTTTTCCTCCAGGAGTTATTCTTTGATAGTTTCTCAATAGAAGCCACAACAATTTTCAGCAATTTTCTGCTGTGAGAAAAATTTTGAAAACTGTAATTTTTGATTCAGGACTTATTCTACACATATTTCACATATGTTTTTAGCATATAAAACAACATTTTCTGTGCAGGAAACAGCATTAATTAAAATGCTCTTTAATGTGAAGAAAATGCTGTATATTGGAACTTATTTGGCATAGGAAGTGCTGTTTTTTGTGAAAAGACCGTATGTGAAATGTTTTTTTCCCCATCTTTCAACCACTATCTTCCAATACTGGAAAATTTAATTCATGAAGTTAATTTGTGAGGTTTCATACACAAAAGACATTACAGTACCTAAGGTTTTTTAATGGACCTGTCAGCAAAGCATGTGAAGCCCCACTATACAATTGCTTATTTTTTGCACCCATATCTATGGGTTAACATTAGGTTAGGACTAGGCTAATTCACTAATTTTGTCAACAGATCCATATCCAGAACTCATATTGTCTGGTGTCCTGCTAGTCATGTATATAAGTCCACCATACACCCATGTAAGGTTTTTTTTTTTTTTTTTTTTTTTTTTTTGTTACTGCAGAGTTTGGTTTCCTCTCTCAACAAGGACCAACAGGCTCACCATTTCATCATATAGCACCACCATGGCCATTCTGTTGATTGTGCAGGGGATTGGAGAAAAGTCCATCTATGTCCCTACAGCCAGACGCAAAATGATTACATAATTGAACAAGATCTCCTGAGAACCTCAGTGGATAATGTCCTCAGTCTGCTCCTTAATGGAAATACAGCCAGATATCCAATTCCTTCATACTCTGCACCAGTCACTGAATGGCTTGGGAAGCTGCAGTGGCTAAACAGTGCATTGGATGAGGTTGAGAGGAGAGATGTAGTGTAGTTCTGCTTGCTGGGCTTTTCTCTATACTGTAATACAAGATCTCAGCCATTGCCTCCTCCACCTGCTGAGGGCAAAGCTGCTCCCTCACTCCCCTTCCAGACAACAAAAATAAATGCCTTGTGAGACACTGAAGAAGCCAAGCACACCATATGCCTCACAAAGAAGCTGATTTCAGAAGCAACCTCTGCTTCTCATTACTTCAGGTATTGGGTGGTGTATACTGGATACTTTCAATGAGGCCCACAGTATTCTAAATGTTCTATAATAATGCACAGAGGGACCCCATAGGATATGGCATAGCAAAGTCATTTAGCAGCTCAGATCTTGCAGTCCTTGAAAAACAGAAGAGCTGGGTATGTCCTATAGAGCTTCCACTAACTGTGTTCACTGTTTAAGTACAAAATCAGAATAATGAAAAATAATATTTGTCTAACCTCAAATGAATAATTGTCATTTTTATTGCTTAATTCATAATGTTTATGCCTCTGGTCTTAGATAGTAAACATAGATTTGCCCTTTAGTTTAGGAACTGACATGAAAATCACATTGCTGGATGGGCTAAATCATTAATTCAGAAATCTATCTCAGTTCTCAGCCTCCAAATTGAAAATTCTGAAGAACACTTCACTTGCTTTGGAAATCTCCCATATAGTTTATTATTATGCTTCTTCACAATGGTGTAGTGAGCCAGAGCTCATATGATTGAAGCACGAGGCCTTTGTGATCAGCAAGGATGATGACATAATCTGTCATCCACCTCAGTCTTCCCTTTTGCCTCTGTGTATAGCTGAAATCCACTTGGTGTCTGAGTGTAAAATGAAACCCCACAGCAACAATACATTTCTATCCCTGTTAATATCCACAGTATTTAGAGGGTGTCTTGATCTTGAAGGGGCAAGGAGCAGGTATTATCTGTCCATTATCAGTGCACTCCTTTCGAAAATGACACCCAGAATCTCCTAGGCAGCATGCCCAATAATCATACTGGCTGAGAGAGTCTGGGGACTGGATTACTGCCCCCCCCCCAATTCTGCTCCTGTTCATGCTAATGAAGAAAATTGTTATAATATTTGGTTGATATGGACCAACACAGTTTCTTTTATTGTGGACTTTCCGTGGGAATGTGACTATGGGGAGTGTCAGGATTAGCATTTACACTTCAAAATTTATCACCACACTTCTGCAGTTATGCTTCTGTACATTAAAGAGACCATATAAATGCATACATGCACTATTGATAGCTAAGCAAACACACATATTATGTGTGCACACATGACTGTTAGATATATGGAGTCTGGAAGATATATTAGGTTGTTCCAATACTAATCGAGGTGTCAAGAGGGTTTACCAGATTACCATCTTTTGTTAAAATTGTAGCAAGCCGTCAAAGAAGCTTAAGTCATTGCTTCATGTAGACATAAATGTAACAACTGCATGACAAAATGGTTTCACAGTATTTTTCATTTACTATAATCTTGAATTTCCATTTTGATGATGAAACATTACCATCTGGGGAGTACTGGATTCTGTCGGGAACAGGAAAGTGTCAAGTGTATGCTATCTATGAAAAACTTTAAAATAAATCTTCTCCCAAACCCACAGCTCAAGACTATTTATTTCCTTTTCTTCTTGCTAACAGCAACAGGCATCACATAGTCCACTAAAGGTCTTATCCATCAGTCTATTTTGCTGCCTGCTATGAAACATGGTGTATTAATCTCCCAAAAAGTGAGTCTGTAGTTTATTAAATCTTAGAAATCTAATCTTGCATTTAAAGTGTAACTGTTGTTAACATAAATGCGTTGAAGATTTGTTCCATGTTAGCAGCTTCATGCTAGTAAATTTCTGGTTCTGGTTTTTGAAATTGTTGTTGAAAAAATAGAACAGATATTGATGTTTTATATATCATACTTCAGCTGATCCCAGTGAGATATAAGAAGCTTTATCACACTAAACAAAATCTAGACCTCCCAATACCCTGTTTAGGAGCAAGCCATTGATGCATGTACTGTAGACATACTTCCAGAATTGTGGTTGAGATTTTGCAGAAACATTTTCAGACTACACTACTGCACTACAAAAAAGGAACACATATAATGACATTCTGAAGCCATCCATCACTAAGGGCTTCAACAGACTGACATAAAGAGAAAGCCTCAGGGTGGACTGGGGATGTGGACTCTGCATGCTGGCCACCACCCCCACACCACCTGCCTGACCAGACAGCAGGCGCTTCACTGAAGTAGCAGTGAAAAGCCGCCACTGCCGCTGTGGCTAGGGTGACCTTTCCGATGCACAAAAAAGAGCCACTTTTTCCAGCTCCTTTTTGTACCATGGAAATTCCAGATTGGGGGTGCAGCGTGTAGTTGCCGTGGCCCTGATCCAGCAATGAAAGAGTTTCAGGCTTCCCCTGAGGAGCATTCTGTTCAGACCTAATGTAGTAATAAGATGATGATCTGGTATCCAGAGAATCATCCTATTGCTGTTCAGTGATGGGCTGCTTTATAATGTCACTGTGTTTGTTTTTCCTTAAAAGTAATTTTTCCAAGCTCTGTTTCTGAACAGGAGGGAGCTTCCAAAAGCAACAGCCATATTATTTTTGAGCTGAACAAAAAAATTGTGGCTCTTCAGATGTGGTTGGACTAAAACACCAATCAGCCCTAGCCAAATGAGCCAATGGTGAGGAATTATGGGAGATCCTGTCCAGAAACATCTGGAAAGCTACATTCCTGATATATTTAATTTCTGTCAGGCCCGAAACAAATGGGCCAAAAGGAGTAGCTTCTGGCCACTTTGTGGGCATGGCCATGCAGGCGGAGAAAGGAGCATAGAAAATCTACATCTCTCAGGCTATATGCCTGGAGACAGTTGTTTACTGGCTTCTTGAATAGCGACCAATAAACTGATTAGATGTGGGTTTGGGAGAAGCGCCGGGGATGGGGCTTAGGCTATTTAAGCCTGCGCCGCCCTTCCCTCTCCCTCTATGGGCAATCAATGTCCCACCCCCACCCCGCCTCAACTTTAGTGTGGCTACGGTGGTCGTTTTTTGGGCTGGGTATGAATTTTTCCCATTTACAAGGGTTTTTCACCTACTTCACACTGTTGTCTAGGGCTTTGGAAATTGGCTCAGGTGTGGACTTAAACAGGCAGTCACTGGCGGTTATAAGGGAGAATTAAGAGTCAAGTGAACACCTATGCTTCCCACTTGGGGTGAAGGTTAGGCCTCTTAAACTGTCTTCTTAGGTCTTGTGATTAAGGAGAGAGAAAGAGAGACCTTCCTTGGGGCTGACCTGGGATTTAATTCTCCAGTCAAGTCTGGCGAGTTGGTTGTGGATACGTTAGTGTTCCAGATGCAAGCTGGCCAGTGAGCAACCCAGTCATGGGTTTTTCCATGGAGCTCAGGTGTGTCACCCAGGGGAAGCTGAGGAGGTGGTCTAAGGAATAGACCACCTGCCACAGCTGCTCCCACATCAGGTTGCCCCCTTCGGTTTTGCAAGTTTTCAAGAAACAGTTAAATAGTTAATTCATTAAATAAAGTGGCCCTATTTCAACCCACATCTTTGTCTGGTTTCGTTATTTTAGGTTAGTCAGTAAACCATTCCTTGCCAGTGGCTTGTTTAGGACTGCAGCAGTGGCCTGCTTTGAGAACAGGACATGTGATCACTGCAGTCCCCAGCCAATTTCAGGCCAATCATGGGCAGAGTAGCCAGAGGCCGCCCCTTCATGCCCATCTGCTTCAGCCCTCATTGATCAAAAATTGCATAATAACTGTATATGCTCATCTATAAGTCAAGGAATTTATGCCCAAAAATAGGCCCCAAAATTCCAAGTCAACTTAATTATGGGTTAGTACATCAATGTGATAGCAGCTCTTTCAGATTTCCCCATGCAGTCCAGAGAGCAGTTTATTTCTCTTTTGAGCCAAGTAGAAAGAGTCCTGGGTGACTGATTTCTTTTAAAGAAACAAACAGAGTCCCTCTCCTGCCTGCACTGCCACTGTCTGGGGAGTGAAGGATGAAAGAAAATCTGAAATGCTGAAGCAAAAAACCTAAATTAGAGTCCCTCTTGCTAAATGCACATATGCGCACACTGAAGGAGCCTCATGTTTTACCCTTGACTTATTCATGGGTCATGGCAAAATCCATAATTTTGGCCTGAAAACCTGCCCTCGACTTATACATGCGATTGACTTATACTCGGGGATATACCTATAAAAATGAGGTCTATAAAAGCAGGATTCCCCCTAAGTTTGAGAAGGTCCTTAGGAAAGTGTTAATGTCATGGTTAACCCCACATCTGTCAAGATTGGTGGGTATATTGGGAGCATTATTGGGATTTTAACATGGCAGTATTCAAATCCAGGATGGTCATCAGTGGACTCGGCTGGGATGCTAGTGCCTAGAAGTTCTCAAAGGGGACTAAGTGGTGGTTCAGGAACTTTATAAAAATAACTCTACAAATATAATCAGTATAGCATTTTGAGAACCTTTTATCCATCATAGCACTTATTCATAAAAGCTTTAAATGGGAAATCAATGCAATTGCTACACAGGAGATTGATGTCCCTAATAGATGGGGATAGGCCATAGTGTGGAGGGAAGGGAAGGTCCCAAGAAATCAAGTGAGGAAAAGCATTATAGAATATGCTTCTAGTCACTGTCAGGGAATCTTCCTCTTTCCATTCAATTCTCCATAAAACAGCTACTCCAGTTCTCTGTATATGTAGGAAGGACAGTTTGTGGGGATGCCATGGGGAGTAGGGAGCAGTCAAATCCTTGTCAGAAAATGCAGTTGTATGGACCTCAATCTGAGTTCTGGTGCATACAATCCCGAATTTAATAGGTGACAATTAATGTATCTAAGCTACTAAAGTATTCAAATCTGCTGTACAAATCAATGTAGACTTCATAAAGAAAATTAGTAGTTAGGACTGACAGAGTCAGATGCTTTTTTTGTAGGAAAAAATATGAACAAAGTATTATCCTTGTTCTGGCATTCCTTAATAAACATGTGAGGAAGAGCAGTCTGCTAGCTACATCCCTTTTATGATTATTTCCACCTTCCTCTATACAAAGAGGGCAACTTGCGGAAGTATAGAACCTCTCAGATCTGTGGACACTTCTGTGTGACTTTGAACACTAAACAAACAGAATTGGACATCACATGGAGAGTCTCCCTTTATTGGGAAGGCTCTCCCTATTCACAATCTGAACCTCCATGCGTAGAGGTTAACAGAAATGAAAATGGACTGGTACATACTTTAATATTACCTTAATAGGACTCTTAGTGCTCACCCTAAGGAGAGCTAGTAAAAGTTAAGGACTTTGAAGTCTCATTGATTTCACTGGAGAAGAATTAAACACACATCTTAGTTTACTCACTAAAATCAATTGAGGTAAATTCAAAGTGCTTCAGAGAAGCTGGGATTTTTATCCCATAATTGCAATAAAATCTGAATATTTGTGATCTGAATTAACAAAAAAAGGTAAATAAACAGCTATGAGCCTTGGCACAATTAATGGGTATACTCTACTAAAGGGTTGCTGAAATCAATATAACTTTTTAAGAGTAACAATGTCTGTTTCAGTCCTTTTGCTATACCAGTCACTTCACCTCTGGTTTCTACACAGCAAGTTTTAGAAATCAATCAAACCTGAAGTTCACCAAAGGTCTGCTTAGTTCTTTTGCAAACTAAACCACAGTGACAAGAAAAATGCTAGAATTACCAGGACTGAGCTTTATACTAAAAGAGACCTACCATTGGGAGGTTCTTATAGGTGATTTATGTTCTTGTGTGCTGGCTGGTGATGTTCCAAATTAGCTTGATAGATGGGAAAGATGGGACTTAGAGACTGAAGTAAAATATTTCCTGGTGTTCTTTGCTGTGTTTGCTAGGCTTGGGTAAAAATCATTTAATCTGCTTCCTTTGTTTGGCTTGTACTTGTTGAATGACTTCTAAGTTCAGATTTACCATTCCTTTCATAATAAGAATGCAAAAAAGGAACACTTTCGCTGCTTATCATTACTATGAATAGGTTTATGGAAACAGTTCCTAAACAAATATTATCATAATGCAGCCCAGATATGGATGTTATTTACCACATATATGTCCTATGCACAGTGCTGCTACATTGCAGAATTAAAGTCACCAGTTTGAATGCCATGGCTCAACGCTATGGAATCCTAGGATTTTTAGTTTGTGATGGAACCAGAGCTCTCTAACAGAGAAGGCTAAATACCTCACAAAACTACAAATCCCAGAATGCCAAAGCATTGAGCTATGGTAGTGAAACCAGTGTCAAACTGCATTATTTATTCAGAGCAGAATAGTATAATTTAGATTGTTAAGGTGGATTCCATAGTCATTCAATTCATTACATAACAGGCATCATGGATTTGAATTCATCCACTGTTAGACAGGCCATTAGCTCCTCACCCACCAAGCTGAAAGTGTGAGGCAGGTTCTTTGTGTATTCCTCTACAATGATTGACTGCGCAAGGAACTAGGCATCCACAAGTATTTTTGTTGTTGTCTTTAATTCAGTACCCCAGCAGGGTCCTAGCCATGGAATTTTGCAGTAAACACTACATTTCACTATTTATTGATTTTATCTAGTTACCATTTACTTCATTTGGCTAAAAACCCAATAGAGGTATGAGAGAACAATAATCATATTTCAAACAGAAAGAGAGGTGAAGATTTGTGTAAGTCTTCCCAATGAGTTAATCATTTTGCACCATCTGTCTTTGCATTGTGACCCAATACATCACATGAGATCACACAAGGAATAACCTTTTTGAGGACTTCATTTTGAGAAATTTGGTGCAAAGACTCATGTGTTCAGTTCCTTTCATCTATTTAATCAATTTTCTGACCAAAGATAGCAAGAAAAATAAAGGTAAAGAAGGGACAGATCTATATATGACTTGCAGAGGAATATGGGCGGCTGGAATGTGAAAAGTAGAAATCAGCATTTTAAGAAATTTTCTTTCTGAACTAAAATATTTCTTATCAAAAGCAATTTGAACTAAAACAGTTGAAGAATATAGAATATGTTTTTGGAACAACACAAACATTAGCTTTATACAGCATTGTGGTGGCTGGGTTCCCAGTCACCTCAGGACTTCTCATGAACTACAAAAAGGTTAACCTGGGGGGAGGAGATATGCTAATGAGCAGCTACATCATAGCTGATGTAAGGCTCTCTTGGCCAATCAACAGTGCCAGAGTGGCAGTTTCAAACTCTTGGCAAATCAACAGTGCCAGAGTGGCAGTTTCAAAAAGATTCCGAGAGAGGGCTATAAATACCCCTGTAAGACCAGTTGTCCGTTGTTCTCCATCTTGGCTGTGTTTGGAGAAACCAGAGGTTTGTCCTCTGAGCAGTTTGGGAGTAGCTCAGGAACAGTGGTAGTCAGTACGTCTAGGTTTTGTTATGTTTATTTAATAGCTTGCCGGAAATGAATATCGTTGTAACTGTATTTTCTGATCTGCCAGGCAAGGATGCCTGGCATGAGTGATACCTTCCTATTCTATACTATTTCTTTAAAATAAACTTCTTTCTTTTAAAAGCATCTGCTATCTCTTTGGCTCCTGTACACGTGCCTTATCTCAGTTACTGATTGCTGTGGATTAGCAAGAAAGAAAACTAGATCTCTCTCTCAAGCAAGTCTCAGTGTGTGCTTGGGAAATATAGTTCGTTGACAATTCACTGAGTGGTGGCAGCGTAAAGTTCTTTTATTTAAAGGGATCTCCCTGAGAGTAATAGCCACGAACAGGGCTTTGCTCCCAAGGGAATCATCACAAGCATGCTATTTATAGACTACAGTAAAGCCTTTGACTGTATATACTAAAAAGACCTATGGATTGGTCTTGAAGAAATGGGTGTACCATTACATATATCTGAATATGAATATGTATATGAGGCCTTTTTGAATTTTAATTTCAAGATCAGATAAGACATGATACAAATAGTTTGTCATCACCATATCTCTTTACTTTAAATAAACAGTCTCATATGGCTTCTCTGAAAATGAAGAGTGCCCACGTATAGTGTTAGCCTCCTTGCTCTTATTCTTCTTTAAAACACACCCATGAGATTACTAGTTAGCAAGAAGAAAGATCTAATGCATTACTAGCTCTCAAATGTATGCAGAGCTTTCCCTGAATTATCAGCTCATTGGGTTCACCACATTGTTCAAACTGTGACAAATTCCCTTCGATTGACAGTAGAACTGGCAAAACTTTAATTCACACATTTATTTTTAAGTCTAGTGATTTCAGTGAGAACAAGTACAAGATTTCATGTATGAGGCCTGTTGAAAATGGTTATTTGTTTATTTATTTATTTCCAAATATTTATGAACCATAGAGATCCAAAAATGTAAAATGATGTGGAAATCAAGATGTATCTGTTTTTTAACACAGGGATGGTTGGTGAAGGCATATTTTACTGTGTAAAACACAACTGGAGACTGATTATTTTATGTAATTCCCCCACTCCCTGACTTTGCAATAGGCTAGATAGAGATGCTGTTTCTTTGAAGAGAGATGGCATCTACAATATTTACTTAGAAAAGACTACTACAGGTCCTAGTGAATTTTTGCCAATTGTGAGTTATGTTCTGAAATAGTTTTAGAACCATGTATGAGTCTGATATACCAGATGTGACATGTTGAAAATCTGTGATCAGTAAGAACACACAGAAGGTTTAGCATAAACCAAAACATATACAAAGGATTTCACCAAACATATTAAAAGATGATATTTTTACACACACACACACCCCTCCATTGCAATTTAACAACACTTCATAGTAATTATCTTTATTTCCTTTTGCTGTGAGATGAAAAATGAAATGCTACATACGAGTCTTTCGTGCAGAATCCTCCACAAAAAGTGAAGAGATGTCTTCATCCACTCCTGCTTCATTCTTTGCAATACAAGTGTACGCACCAGTATCTTCATAACGTACATTACTAATGTGGACTTCACTACCATTTGCTGTGTAGAGAAGAAGAAAACAATTTGTGATCTAGATTTTCATTGTGTTTATTGTACTCTCAAGATTAAGCATGCTGTTTTCCAGCCCAGTTAAACTGCTTGACCTTCCTGACAGGACACCATGGGACACATTATATCTTTCTACAAATATGTAGCTAGTTACTGAAGCACACATTTTCTCTTGCTATTAGCATCTTGATGGCAAAGTAAAGTAGGTTTCTGCTTTAGTACCAACAAGCAAATTTCACTATAGTTCAACTAATCCATGTTATGGTTATACTTATGGGACATGGCTATTGAATGGGTGGCCTGCAGGCGCCTCTGTCTTTGCTGGATTGGGGACACGACAACCATGCATCACAGCCCCAATCTGGCCTTTCTGCGGTGCAAAATGGAGCTGCAAAAAGCAGCTACTTTTTGTGCCTGGAAAGGACATTGTAGCCATCAGTGCAGTGGCTTTACGGTGCTCCATTGGCACTGCATCATCTAGGTGCAGTGCCAGAGGAGTACCATGATGCCATGCGCCATGTGGTGCAGCATCTGGCATCATGCCATCTCGAGGGCGGAGTTGGGGCATGCATCGTGTAGATGCCACACCCTGACTCTGCCCCCAGGCCAGCCAAAGTTGCCGGTCTGCACAAACCCATGTAGTCAGAGGAGGTTTGCCATTGCCTTCCTCTTAGGCTAAGGGACTGTGACTTGTCCAGGGTCACCCAGTGGCTTGAGTCCTGGGTCCCAGTCCACCCTCCAACCACTAAATAATGCTGGTTCTCTGTGTATTATATATATACCCTTTTGTTTTCCCTTCTCTGGTGTTTTATTATACAGCAGCTATTTCTACCTTTTATTCATTTCCCAACCAGGGTAGCAAGTGTATGGCTTTTGTCTCTTAAGCTTTGCATTGACATTCTAGAAACACAAATCAAGTCCTACATCCTAAAAAGGATAAGATTGTTTTAGGGCCCCATGAAAATGGTTTGGGAGTGACTGCATTATACTGGAAAACCTATGGCTTGTCTGCAGTCAAGCAGAGGTTATTGACTGCCAAGTTCATAAAAATGCAATAGAAGCACAATTAACTTCCTTTATTATAACCCCCCCCCCCAAAAAAAAAAAATCCTGGCTTAATTCACATAAATTGCAGTTGCAGAAAATGCAGCCTCCCATGGAAGTGCCAGTTCATATACATGTTAGTGTAGCTCCATAACAAGCCACTTACAATGTTTCCCATCTACTTATATAGCTGCAGACAAGTTTAAATCAGCCCTCGAAGATATAAAGATACAAAGCCTTATAAAATACAAAGAGAGCACAGAACATGGGAGTGCATGCAGAAAATTTGCAGAGCATAAAGACTCTGGTTTTTGAACATGTGTTTTGATCCCCAATCAACTGTAGATATGAGAGATTTCTTAGTTAAGTCTGTAGTGCTCTGGAAATACTAGCACTTTTCCACTAACATCTCACTGCTTTCTTTAAGTACTAAAATCTCACTACAGAATCTTTAAGTTTCCAGTTAAAAATTTGCCATTGGTATTTCCTAACTCTACCATTGGTATTATAAGAGATCCTCAGTTATATTAAGTGGGTTTAATTACTGAATAAAAGGAGAGAATGTGCTAGCTGGTGAGACCAGCAAAGTAAGACAATTGTGTCACTTGCAGTTTCAACAAAGCACAATTCACTACTGAATAAATGATGGGTCCTTGAAGCCATTTTATGCGGAATCATTTCTATATTAACCTTGAGTTCTTTAAAAACAACAACCAAAAAACCCTATAACCACTTAACAGCATGCCATGAATATGCAATCCTTTCCAAGGGAATCCTAAATATGCTTAGAAGGATCGCAAGAATAATTACTGTCATTCTACCAAATAACAGACTCTAGTGGTTGAGTGTTGACAGACCTGGAGTCAAAATGGAGACAGTAAGAAACAAGAGAGAGAAATTAAGGTACTCCAAGGTATGTATAAATATGAAATATTTGTAAAAAACAAAACAAAATCAGAAGCCCACCCTTCAGAGAAAGAAAGGCCAGCAGAACACTTCATGACTTCCAGGGCCACAGGATATCATCTAATTATTGGACAAGAAAAATGAAAAACAGTAAAAGAGGAGTGACCCTTCTGATTGAGAGATTTGGGGAGCTTTAATACAAAAAAGTAACTTTTCTAAGTGCTGAAAGCAATGGTGTGGTTGATTGGCATCTTGAATTTCTCTTATGAACTAAGGAGACACTATGTTTAATTCAGGTGCTAATATGCGAAGCCTAATATGAATAGCAAATACACTTCAAAGAG